>NC_057810.1:718030902-718329857 GCF_018294505.1 Triticum aestivum | reverse complement strand
AAATGCCCAAATTCAAATATTTATGATTTAAATCAAAAACCCTAGGATGGCCTAGGAAAATGTGCACCACTTTTGGCAGAGGTTCTGAACCAAGGCAAAAATGATGGGCATTTTAGAAGGGCATTTCAGGTTCATTGAAAAATTATTTTAGTAACCCTAGTTGGTTTCAGAGGGGACTGGGGGTTCTGTCATCCCCATTTCAAGTTTCTGATGAAAGAGTAAACATGATGCAACACTCTAATGCATGACTAGCTAGGGTGTGACAACTCACCCCCACTCAAAAGAATCTCGTCCCGAGATTTGGGTTCCTCCGAGAAGAAGGCGGGATATTCAAGTCGAAGACGATCCTCCCTTTCCCAAGTTGCTTCATCCTCAGAATGGTGCGACCATTGAACCTTGAGAAACTTGATATTATGACGTCGCGTGGTACGATCGGCTTGGTCGAGGATACGAATGGGGTACTCTCGATATGTAAGATTATCTTGGAGATCAAGCGTTTCGTGGTCCACTTCACGGATAGGATCCGAGAAGCAACGCCTAAGTTGAGAAACGTGGAAGACATCGTGGACCCTGGAGAGGTGCGGAGGTAGTTCCAATTGGTAGGCAACTTCTCCTCGTTTGGCGAGAATGCGAAAAGGTCCAATGTAACGAGGAGCCAATTTGCCTTTGATACCGAAACGATGGGTTCCCTTCAGAGGGGTGACCCGAAGATAAGCTTTCTCGTCAACCTCGAAAGTCATAGCCTTATGTTTTCGGTCATATTGACTCTTTTGACGGGATTGGGCTGTTTTCAACTTTTCACGAACGATACGAACTTGTTCTTCTGCTTCCTGAATCATATTCGGGCCAAAGAATTGTCTTTCCCCGGTCTCTGACCAGTTAAGGGGTGTTCGACATCGTCGTCCATAGAGAACTTCAAAAGGGGCTTTACCCAAGCTAGATTGATAGCTGTTGTTGTAAGCGAATTCGGCAAATGGAAGGCACTTCTCCCAGTCCATTCCGAATGAGATAACAGAGGCTCGAAGCATGTCTTCTAGAATTTGGTTGACGCGTTCCACTTGACCACTCGACTGAGGGTGGAAAGCGGTGCTAAAGGAAAGACGGGTTCCCATAGCATTTTGGAAACTTTCCCAAAATCGAGAGGTGAAAAGACTTCCTCGATCTGAGTTAATTTCCAAAGGAACACCATGGAGAGACACTATTCGGGAGATGTACAAATCTGCCAGCTGACTAGCGGTTATACTCTCACGAACAGGTAAGAAGTGGGCTACTTTGGAAAGACGATCGACCACGACGAAAATAGCATTATTCCCTCTCTTGGTCCTGGGAAAACCGGTAATGAAATCCATACCAATTTTATCCCATTTCCATTCAGGAATAGCTAAGGGTTGAAGAGTGCCAGCAGGCCGTTGATGCTCTGCTTTGACACGACGACAGACGTCGCAATTTGCAATATACTGAGCAATTTCTCTCTTCATCCTAGTCCACCAGAACCTCTGGCGTAGGTCCTGATACATCTTAGTACTACCGGGATGAATGGTGAGAGGAGATTCATGAGCTTCCTTAAGGATCAAACGCCTCAGGTTGCGCACTTTGGGAACCACTAGTCGATCCCCGAAGTATACGACCCCTTGATCATTAATGGAGAAGCAATTCGCAATTCCTTTCTGAATGTTTCTCTTGATGCGGGAGATTCCCGGATCTACCTTCTGTGCTTTGATAATTTGATCCGTAAGGGTAGGTTTTGCCACCAAGGTGGAGAGAAAACCTTGAGGAACAATGTGAAGGTTAAGCTTCCGAAATTCCTCATGGAGAAGCGGTTGACTTTGTTGTAACATCAGGTTGTTACAATAAGATTTACGACTTAGCGCATCAGCCATGACATTGGCTTTCCCTGGGGTGTAGGTTATTCCTAAGTCGAAGTCAGTGATCAATTCAACCCAACGTCTCTGCCTGAGATTCAAATCCGGTTGGGTGAAAATATACTTCAGACTTTGGTGATCAGTGAATATTTCGCAACGATTACCGAGGAGGTAATGTCGCCAGGTCTTAAGTGCATAGACTACGGCTGCAAGCTCTAGATCATGAGTAGGATAATTCTCCTCATGTGGGTGCAATTGCCGTGAAGCGTAAGCAATTACGTGTCGATCTTGCATGAGAACGCAACCTAGTCCTTGTCGCGAGGCATCGCAGTAGATAACAAAGTCCTTGGAGAAGTCTGGCGGTACCAGCACGGGAGCAGAAGTCAGGCGTCTTTTCAGTTCCTGAAAGCTGTGCTCACATTGTGGAGTCCATTCGAACTTCTTATCTTTCTTGAGGAGTTCGGTTAGAGGTTTGGCAACCTTGGAGAAGTTCTCGACAAAGCGACGACAATAGCTCGCTAAGCCTAGAAAACTCCGAACTTGCTTGACCGATTCGGGTGGAGTCCAGTTAAGGACGGCTTGAACTCGCTCAGGGTTAACAGCAATACCTTTACCAGATATTACATGACCCAGATAGGTCACTTCTGACAACCAGAATTCACATTTAGAGAATTTGGCATAAAGGCGATGCTCTCGAAGTTTCTTCAACACTAGCCTTAGATGTTCGGCATGTTCTTCCTCGTTCTTGGAGTAGATGAGTATATCATCGAGATAAACTACGACGAATTTATCCAAATACTCCATGAAGATCGAGTTTATTAACCGAGAAAAGGTGGCTGGAGCGTTGGTTAAACCGAAGGACATGACGGTGTACTCGTATTGGCCATAACGAGTAACAAAGGCCGTTTTAGGAATGTCCACGTTTCTGATTTTGATTTGATGGTAGCCCAACCTCAAATCCATCTTGGAGCAGACTGAGGATCCAGCGAGCTGATCATACAGGTCGTTGATCCTGGGAAGCGGGTATTTGTTCTTGATTGTGACCAAGTTGACAGGTCGGTAATCTACAACCATCCGGTCCGTACCATCCTTCTTCTTGACGAATAGGACGGGGCAAGCCCACGGAGATGAGCTAGGGCGGATGAAACCCTTTTTCAAGGACTCATCGAGTTGTTTCTTAAGCTCGGCTAGTTCTAGAGGTGCCATCTTGTAGGGTCTTCTAGCAATCGGAACGGTTCCTGGAATGAGGTCTATTACGAACTCAACATCCCTGTCAGGTGGAACACCTGGCAATTCCTCTGGGAAGACATCCGGGAAGTCACGGACTACCGGAACGTCCTCAAGGTCTGGCAAGGGGCTGGCGTTAAGAGAATATAATTGTCGCTTGGCTATTCGGGTCAAGACATGGACTATCTTCCCCGAAGGATGGGTGAGTTGAACAGTCCTAGAGAAGCAATCAATTTGGGCATGATGAGCTGACATCCAGTCCATACCCAGAATGATATTAATATCTGAAGATTTAAGGGCTATCAAAGACGCAAGGAAAACAAGTCTGTCGACTTGGATCTCATTTCCATAACTTACCCTAGAGGTCTGCCATCTAGACCCAGGGGTAGAGATTTCCATAGTGGATGGCATGTCACAGAATGCAACGTTATGCAAACGAGCATAATTTTCAGATATAAAGGAATGAGAGGCTCCTGTATCGAAAAGGACAGATGCCGGGTGGCAATTAACAAGAAGCGTACCGAGAACGACGTTGGGATCCTCTTGAGCTTCTTCGGCAGAGACACAGTTGACATGGCCACGTGAAGCGGTGACCGGCTTGGCGTGGAATACTTTTCCTGTCGGCTTGCCACGGCCAACAGCTTTAGCAGATTGATTGGGGTTGGTCTGGGGGCATTCACGCATATAGTGACCAGATTCCCCACACTTGAAACAAGTCACGGAACTGGTACATGGAGGAACATTATTGGTTGGACCCCCATAGGGCTTGGCTGGAGCAGACTGTTGAACGGGGCGAGGCGCCTGGAAAGATGGCCTCGGTGTGAACCTGGGTGGCAGGGCGGTGTTGGGTACCCACACGCGGCGCTTCTGAGGACCAGCACCGGACGAGGAACCCATGTCACGTCCATGCTTGCGTGTTGCGTCATAGTCAGTCTGACCAGTTTCAGCACTGATGGCTTTGTTGACAAGTTTCTGGAAGGATATGCACTCATGCAGACGGAGGTCGCGGCGAAGCTCAGGACTAAGGCCCTTACGGAACCTTGCTTGCTTCTTGGCGTCAGTAGACACTTCCTCAGTTGCATATCGGGCGAGATTACCGAACTCTCTGCTATAGGCATCCACAGAAAGTCGGCCTTGGGTGAAACTGCAAAATTCTTCACGTTTACGGTCCATGAGACCCTCCGGAATGTGATGTTCACGGAAAGCCTCGCTGAATTCAGCCCAAGTTGTGACATGGCCCGCTGGGCGCATAGCTCCATAATTCTCCCACCATAGACTGGCGGGGCCTTCAAGATGATATGCAGCAAAGGTGACCTTGTCAGCCTCCGCTACCAGCGCAGAACGCAGTTTGTGAGAGATACTGCGAAGCCAGTCATCAGCGTCGAGAGGCTCGACGGAGTGGTGGAACGTGGGTGGATGCAATTTGATAAAATCACTGAGTGACACCACGTTAGCCCTCTGATGGTGTGCTGTATTCTGTTCAATACGCTCCAACAAACGGTTTGTCTCCCGCTTGTTTCTCTCAGCTTCCATCATCACCTCGGCTAGTGAAGGAGGATGAGGCAGATTTTCATTCCTGGCTTCACTGCCTTCGGCCTGCTCTTGGGAAGCAGGGTTAGCGCGCGTGTTGACCATCCTAGGTAAACAAGACAATGATTTAGTCAGAATGATAAAATTCCGACATAGGATACATAATGTAAGGAATAACTCGGAATGCAAGATGATCATCCGTATGACATGGTAGATACAGAAACTGCTTCTTTTATTCCATCGTCATACACACCATACAGGGTTTAGTACAAGACCAAACAAAGTACTAATACGGTGAAAAGAGGATTACATCTCATCGGAGGCATTCTAAGCTCCTATACATTATTTTTCTACACCTCCGGAAGGAGTACAGACTAGGTCATATCCCACGAGTCACGCAGGACGATAGACGACATAGCTAGTGCGAACCAGTGTTACTACCACTAACTCAGACCGATCCGTAGTAGTCCTCGTAGAAGTCACCTCCATAGCCTGGAAGTTCAACATGATCATCCGGAAAAAGACGGTCTCGCGGAGCTTGTGGACCATAGGGGCTAGGATGAGGCCTTGGACCAACAAACGGTGGCCTGCGGGGACCGCGAGGTGGGGTGATGCCTCCTACATCACGCCAAACCATCACGTCCGGCAGAGCAGATCTCACAGGATAGAGATCGCGCATATCTGAATATCCAGCTTGCACCGCCGGTGCGAACCGAGTCAAAGTGGCCCAGTGGTCAGCACGGGTATTGAAGAGCTCTAACCTTAAGGCCCGATTTTCACGGTCCTTATCCTCGAGCATCTCAGCAGTGGTGCGAGTCCGTGAATCCTCCTGAGTGGAGTCAGCATAGATAGCCTGGAGATACCCTTGTGCTCCCGGAAGTGATCCTGGCATATACCGGAAGTCAGAGTCCCGAAATAGACCAGATCTGACTCGCATAATGGTCATCATAGAGTAGGCGGCGTCCTGCACAGCCATCTCAATAGTAACCCCGAGTCCATAGGAGCAGTGAAGAGGCTCGGTGGATCCAGGATAAGATGGAAATATCCTGACAGTGTAGAGATACTGGCTTTGATTGAAGTCCCGGAATTGCTCCTCGACCGTGTACTCGGGATACCAGCGGTATCCAGCCTCAGTCATTACCCTGACCAACTTAGCAGTATGGCCGGGTACATCTAGGCATCGAGTCAGGCGAACCACTTGATTGAGGTCGCGAGTGGCCATCTGAAAGCACAATCATAATGCAAAGGCATTTAGAATTTCTAGCAAAATTTCGGCAGCATAACAGCTGTAAATGCTCAAAAAGGATTTGAGACATTTGACAAAGGATTTCGTACACACTCAACATCATCATATCAAAGTTCTGAACCATTCTGACTACACAATGTGGTAGTAGAACTGAACTAGGCTTGTAACCATCAAACTTATAAGGTACTACTGATTAGTAACATGTGATCCTGATAGAAAGAACAGATCCTAATTCCTTAACCCCCGGTGGAAGAATGGACTGACTCAGATCAGAATGTCATAAGGTATAAGGAGTAAAATGAGCCTTACGTTCCAACCCACAAACAATTCCCCTACATATAACTAAAGAATTTCTAGACTCAACATCGACCAGTTTGGCTTGAAGAACCTACAGGCAGTCCGGCTCTGATGCCAACGCTGTCAGGACCCCGACTCGATGTCACATCGATCTAGCTGGTAACACCTCATATCACTTTGCGGCCTCACGCACGGTATCCCCACGGGTGTCGTCTTACCTTTTCCCGGGACCGTTTGCGCCTTTTGGCTCATGTATATGATAGTGTCGCTAGCATCCATATGATAAAGAGCCCGGGCTGACATGACTAGTCGTAAACCCAAAGTGGCACAGACTTACAGGGACAGGCATCCATGACCCAGCTTCGAACGTGTCGGTCATCAGCAAGTGGGTCCGGGCTGTAGCACTGGGCTAGCAGGACTCCGGTAAACCGGGCTGTAGCGGGCTAACAGGACTCCGGTACTCAAAGCGTGACATTTCCCCGAAGGGACAGACACAGGAACGAAGAAGGACACATGCCGGCCAGCCTAAGTGTTCCAGAGCAGTAGCAAGCTAACATGGCTCAGCGGTAACACTAGGAGACATTTCCCGGTAAGAGAGGCTACTAAAGATAAACAACTAGATAGTCAGATCCCACACATAGCAATACACATTACACGTACGCATAACATGCAAGTATGTGCTGTACAACATGGCATCACAGCATAACTCAACAACTTATATAGATAAAGGCTCAGAAGAGCCGTCATAGCAATTATTGCAAACAGGGGTCACAAGACCCGTCATACAGAGCATACAAGCAACAAGCGGAAGCATTACATGTCTGGGTACAGACATCTATAAATGAAAAAGGCTGAAGAGCCTGACTATCTACAACATCCGATCAAGATCGTAGCTGAGGTACTAGCTACTAGTCGAAGTCCACGAGAACACTAGTAAGACCGAAGTCTCCGCTGCAAAAACATAAATAAAGCAACATGAGTACAAAGGTACTCAGCAAGACTTACATCAGATCCTATCATACATGCACTTGTATCAAGAGGGTAACGTGGGGTTTAGTTGCAGCAAGCCAGCTTTGACTCTGTGGCTATCCTGTTCTACGACTACCAGAAACTCTGGAGGTGAAACAACGTACACGAGTCCACTAATCACCATACAACACACTACTATGGATTCATCCCCGTCTCCCTACGGGAAGGCCATCCATAGCACTCACACATGTCTTGAGCATTTTAGAGTATCCACTTCAAGTTGTCTATGTACCATGTAAGCATCCAAGAAGTCCATAACCGCGGACCCGGCTATTCGAATAGATCATGTTAACCCTGCAGGGGTGTACTTCTTCACACACGCTCTCGCCACTTACCGCCATGTACACGTCATGTATCTCGGCAACCTTCAAGCGGAAGCCTGGCGAGGGTGTCGGCCACGACCTGACTAACCACACAAGACTCTAGTCCAGGTTTATCGCCTATTCGGGTTCCATCCGCAAGGAGATCCGGCCGGGGTGTCGCTTACGGCCCCAAACGATGTGTACAGGGTTCCCGAGCCCACCAACC
The DNA here is from genome assembly GCF_018294505.1 of Triticum aestivum. NCBI lineage: Eukaryota > Viridiplantae > Streptophyta > Magnoliopsida > Poales > Poaceae > Triticum > Triticum aestivum. The sequence continues at coordinate 718,322,138 of NC_057810.1, read as the reverse complement.
GGGTGCCACTCGGTACACCGGGCCACGTGTGCCTAGTCTGTCCCAAGCCCACCCTGCCGGGTGCCACTTGGTAGAAAAATAGCACTACCTACAAACACCAGAAACTAGTTGCGACTCCTGGACAGAGATCAAGTTGGTTAATAAGTCGAGAGGGCTTGGAGCACCCGGAGCCCAATGTGTGGTAGTATCGAGTCATTGGACAACATACACAGAACTCAAGGCTTAAGGACGGTTCCAGTGAGACAACCCACCATGTACTCCTACATGGCCTCTCACCGCTACCTTTACCAAGTCGTGTTCACACACTTCACTCTCAGCATCAGAACATATCGTGACACTCCAATTCATTCCCAATGAACCAGACCTGACACACTCTAAGCAATAGCAGGCATAGCATGGTAGGAACACATCAGTGGCTTCAATCAACTCCTACACATGCTAGTGGGTTTCAACTATTTACTGTGGCAATGACAGGTCATGCAGAGGAATGGGTTCAACTACCGCAGCACAAAGTAGCAGATGAATCGTTGTTGTCCTAATGCAATAACTGAGAGCAGGAGCGAGAGAGTAGGGTTTTATCGAAATGAACAAGGGGGGTTGCTTGCCTGGTAAATCAACAAGGGAGGCACTGCTTCACAGACAGGTACTCTGGAACGTCTCCGGAGCAAGACCTATCGAGAAGGAACGGTGCCGGCAATCAATACACAATCATATGCAACAATATGATGCATGAACATGGCATGTAGATGTGATGCTGCTGAGCTAATGCAACTAGTGTTCAATTGGTTTGAAGTCCATTTGAACCAAAGGTTCAAATGCATTTCTAAATTAGGTCTCTTATATATGCCATAATGTGTTTTCTCATATTCAGCATGTATAGGTTGGTTTGTCATGCATGAAACTAGTACAGATGGAAAGATTGCATTTTTCTGATAATTTTTCATATATAAATTATTTCAATCTGAGCTACGGTTGAATTTCTATGAATTTTTGAAGATTAAATCATTTTCTGGATTTTCTGAATTATTTTAATTCCAGAAAATGTATAATTGCGTCAGCATGACGTCATCATTGCATCAGCGGTCAACGCGGCTGTCCAGGTCAAACCTGACGTGTGGGACCCACACGTCAGTGACACTGGGGTTAACAGGGTTAATTAAAAGGTTAGGGGGGGGGTCGGGCCCACTGGTCAGCATCAGGGGGGGGGTTAGTTAACGGTGATTAGCACTAAGCTAATCACCTGACGGGCCGGCCCCACCTGGCAGGGCTCAGGCGATGGGGGCTCGTCGCCGGCGACCTCTGGACGCGGCGGAGTCCGCGCCACAGGCCACGGGGACGGCGTCTGAGAGCACCGGGGTGTAGCCCGGGCTCTCGCGCATCTGGTAGGGGAGGTGGAAGCAGCAGGGGAGGCCGGAGCTCGCCGGAGCGAAGCTCGGGGCGGCGGCCGGAGTTCGGGCGCGAGCGGGATCGGGCTGCGGGGCACGGGGAGGCCACCTGAGGGGCTCGGCGGCACCCTCGTGGCACCAGGAGCGCGAAGGGAGGCTTGGTTTGGGCGGAGGCGGGCTGAGACGGCGACGGCGACAAGGACGGCGGCGGGAGGCTTCGGCCGTGGTGGGAAGCGGCGCTATGGCACGGGAACGGGAGGGAGAAGAGAGGGGAACGGTGGAGGAGCTCACCGCGGATCCAGCGAGCGCGAGGACGAGGTCGGGGATACCCGGAAGCTCCCGAATCAACGGCGAGTACCCACGGCGGCCGGAGGGGAGGATGGCGACGGCGATGGCTCCACGGGATGCCCCGTCTTGCTTGGCTCGACGAGGAGGTAGAGGGGGTCGCGGCGGAGCTCGGGGGCTCTACGGAGGGGCGAGGGGACGGCGGGGAGCGCGTCGGTGACGAGCTGCGGCGGCGGCAGTGCTTCGGGTGAGAGGGAGAGAGAGCAGGGGGAGAGGAGGAGGGCGAGGGAGAGTGAGAGCGGTGCGGGGCAGCTGCGTGGCGACGTTCCGGACGTCCAGGCGTCGAGGGGGAGGACAGGCAGGCAGGTGCCGTGGCGGCACGGCGGTGCGCACGCGCCGGCCACACGCCTCTGGCCTCCTGGCGGGAGGTGGAGGACGACTGGCGCAAACGCTGTCAGGACCCCGACTCGATGTCACATCGATCTAGCCGGTAACACTTCATATCACTTTGCGGCCTCACGCACGGTGTTCCCACGGGTGTCGCCTTACCTTTGCCCGGGACCGTTTGCGCCTTTTGGCTCACGTATATGATAGTGTCGCTAGCATCCATATGATAAAGAGCCCGGGCTGACATGACTAGTCGTAAACCCAAAGTGGCACAGACTTACAGGGACAGGCATCCATGACCCAGCTTCGAACGTGTCGGTCATCAGCAAGTGGGTCCGGGCTGTAGCATTGGGCTAGCAGGACTCCGGTAAACCGGGCTGTAGCGGGCTAACAGGACTCCGGTACTCAAAGCGTGACATTTCCCCGAAGGGACAGACACAGGAACGAAGAAGGACACATGCCGGCCAGCCTAAGTGTTCCAGAGCAGTAGCAAGCTACCATGGCTCAGCGGTAACACTAGGAGACATTTCCCGGTAAGAGAGGCTACTAAAGATAACAACTAGATAGTCAGATCCCACACATACCAAGCATTTCAATCATACACACAATATGCTCGATATGTGCAAATACAACGAAGCATCACAACATGACTCTATGACACAAGTACTTTATTTAAGGCTCAGTGAGCCATACATAACATACACAAAGGTACGGGTCTCACGACCCCACATACAAGTCATACAGTCATACAAACCAGCAGCGGAAGTAACTTGTCTGAGTGCAGACAACTAGTAAAATAAAAGAGGCTTGGAAAGCCTAGCTATACTACGTGGTCCTTCCCAAGCTCAGGGTCACCACCTGGGTCTTTAGCCTACTCGTTGATGTTAACGTCTACATAGAACCCATCAGAAGGGGTTGCAGCGTCTTCTGTAAAAATGTAGATTATAGCAACATGAGTACAAAGGTACTCAGCAAGACTTACATCAGATCCTACATACATGCATAGTACCAAGAAGGGTTGGTGGAGTTATTGCAGCAAGCCAGCTTTGACTCTTGGCTAGGCTATTCTACGATACTCCAACTGAAATGGTTTTGCGCACACGAGTCCACTACTCACCACTTCAATACACTACCGAGGATCCACCTCCGTCTTCCTACGGAAGAGCCATCCTCGGCACTCACACTTATCTTGAGGCTTTTAGCAGTTTCCATTTACTTGTCTATGAACTGTATAGGCAACCAAGTAGTCCTTTACCGCGGACGCGGCTATTCGAATAGATCATGTTAACCCTGCAGGGGGTACTTCTTCATACACGCTCTCACCACTTACCGTCGTTTACACGACATGTACTCGGCAACCTTCAAGCGGAAGCCCAACGTGGGTGTCGGCCACGACCTACCTAATCACCTAAGCCTCCAGTCCAGGTTTATCGCCTATTCAGGTTCCATCCGCAGGGAGTCCGGCCGAGGTTTCCCATACGGCCCTGAACGATGTGAACAGGGTTCCCGAGATACCTAACGGGTATTCGGTACACCCGGCCACGTACCTACCGCATCACAGCCCACCCCTACGGTCAGCGCTGTCCACGGCCTCCAGTAGCTACAAACACCAGAAACTACTTGCAACTCCTGGACGGAGAACTAGGGTGAATAAGAAGCCGAGAGGGTCCATTGGTTTCGGGCCCAATGCATGGTAGTAGCTGATTCTTAAATCACACATACAGATCTCAGTGCTTAAGGTCGGCTTCAATGAAACAACCCACCATGTACTCCTACATGGCCTCTCATCAATACCTTTACCAAATCGTGTTCACCACACCACTCTCATTACCGACATAACATTTCACTCTAGCCCATCACCCAGATGAACCAGACCTGACACGACTCTAAGCATAGCAGGCATAGCAAGGTAGGAACAACACATACATATGGCTCAATCAACTCCTACACATGCTAGTGGGTTTCATCTAGTTACTGTGGCAATGACAGGTCATGCAGAGGAAATGGGTTCAACTACCGTAGCACACAGCAGTTTGAAACGCGTTGTCTTAATGCAGTAAAGGAGAGCAGGAGCGAGAACATGGGATTGTATCGATATGATCAAATGGTTGGTTGCTTGCCTGATGGTTCGATGCACGGATACGGTTCTTCGTTAGGGTAATCACGGTACTCCTTGGGGACAGATCCTGTCGCAAAGGACATCGATACACAAGCATCACCAAACAATGTGCAACAATATGATGCATGCATGAAACATGGCAATATGAGTGTGTTGGGCTAATGCAACTAAAACCAGAAGTGTTTGAACAAATTTGAATCAAGGATTCAAATTTCAAATTCAAATATGGCCTTTTAAAGTGCCTTTTCTTGTTCTGCTTAAAACATCAATTTAACTTGTTTGATCATGCATGAAAATAGTACAGATGGATAGATTGGATTTTTCTGATCATTTTTCATATATAATTTGTCCAATTTGGAGTTACAGAATAAAAGTTATGAATTTTTGAAGTTTAATTAATATTCTGGAATTTCCTGATTTAAATTAAATCCAGAAATATAATTATTGCGCCAGCATGACGTCAGCATGACGTCAGTGGTCAACTGTGGCTGGCTGAGGTCAAACCTGACGTGTGGGGCCCACACGTCAGTGACAGGGGGGGTTAAACAGGATTAAATTAATCCTAATTAGGGTTAGTGGCGCTGGGGCCCACTGTCAGTGTCAGGGGGGGGGGTTGACTAACAGTAGTTAGCGCTAACCTAACCACCTGGCCGACAGGGCCCACGCGTCAGTGACCCTGGGGGGTCAAACCCCAGGTCGGACAAGTCAAACCCCACCGGCGACATGACGCCGGCGAGGTCCGAGACGGCGGCGAGAGTGCTTTTTACCATTCCGGCAACCAAATGGACGGCGGAAGGCATCTACGTGTTGCTGAGGTTGAGCCGCGACTATTGGTGGTGGTGGTTGGGCTCGGGGTGGCCGGAGTTGACGGCGGCGAGCTCGGCTGCGGCGGCCGGAGTTCGGGTGCGGTCGGGATCAGTGTTGCAGGGGGTTTGGGGAGGCGTTGGTGCGTGCTGCGTGCTCCTGGTGAGGTGGGGAGCACGATGGTGTGCTCGGTTGGGCGCTACGGCGACCGTGGCCACGACGGCGACATCGCCGGCGGCGTGGAGCTCTCGGCCAAGGTGGGGCTAGGGCCTAGAGGTCGGGAGAGACCAGGGAAGAAGGGGGAAACGATCCGGGGGCTCACCGCGGAGCTGCAGGGATGGTTAGCGGGCTCGGGGACGCGCTGGTGACGGTGAATTCGACGGCGACGACGGTCGGAGCCCGAAGAGGGGAACGGTGACGTGGCGGCGATGCAGGGCTTCCGGGGAGCTGTGGAGCGGTGGGGAGGAAGAGGGAGTCGAGGCGGAGCTCCTGAGCTAGTCGGGGGAGCGAGGGGTGGTCGGAGACGGTGGCTATGGCGAACGGCGGCGACGGTGGTGTTCGGCCGTGAGAGAGAGAGAGAGAGCAGCACGGGAGAGAGAGAGGGATAAGGCCAGGGGATCGGGGCGGCACTGAGAAGAAGCGCCGCGGCGTCGCGCTGGCGAGGGAGGCAGGCAGACGGGCTGGTGGCGTGGCGCTCCGGCCGTGCGCGCGCGCCGGCCACACGCCTGGCCGACTAGCGCCAGGAGGACGACGGCGGTGGTGGGCTGGGCTGGCTTGCTGGGCCGGCCAGCTGGCTGGGCCGCACAGGTAAGTTTTTCCCTTTTTTTCTGTTTCTGTTTTTATTTAATATATCTGCAACTTTGTTGAATTAAATAAAATACCTAGGCAACTCCAAAAATCACCAAACTATTCCTGGCCCATAGTTGGATTATTTCCAACATGAAACATTTTAGTTTGGAGATATTTGAGCATTTAAATATTTTATATTATTTTAAATGCCCAAATTCAAATATTTATGATTTAAATCAAAAACCCTAGGATGGCCTAGGAAAATGTGCACCACTTTTGGCAGAGGTTCTGAACCAAGGCAAAAATGATGGGCATTTTAGAAGGGCATTTCAGGTTCATTGAAAAATTATTTTAGTAACCCTAGTTGGTTTCAGAGGGGACTGGGGGTTCTGTCATCCCCATTTCAAGTTTCTGATGAAAGAGTAAACATGATGCAACACTCTAATGCATGACTAGCTAGGGTGTGACAAATGCTACCTAGCACAATTCTCAATGTAATTTTCTTTAATGTGGCATGAATGTTCAGATCCAAATGATTCAAAATAAAAGTTCATATTGATAAAAGAAATAGTAACACTTCAAGCATACTTATCAAAGTAATCATGTCTTCTCAAAATAACATGGCAAAAGAAAGTTCATCCCTACGAAATCATATAGTTAGGCTATGCTTCATTTTCGTCACACAAAGATGTTCCCAACTTCTATACCCCCGATGACAAGCCAAGCAATTGTTTCATACTTAAATAATCTCAAACTTTTTCAACCTTCACGCAATACATGAGCGTGAGCCATGGATATAACACTATGGGTGGAATAGAGTATGATGATGGGGATTGTGTGGAGAAGACAAAAAAAAGAGAAAGTCTCACATTGACGAGGATAATCAACGGGCTATGGAGATGCCCATCAATTGATGTCAACATGAGGAGTAGGGATTGCCATGCAACGGATGCACTAGACCTATAAATAAATGCTCAACAAAAGAAAACTAGTGGGTGTGCATCCAACTTTCTTGCTCACGAAGACCTAGGGCATTTGAGGAAGCCCATCGTAGGAATATACAAGCCAAGTTCTATAGTGAAAAATTCCCACTAGTATGAAAAAGACAACTTATGAGACTCACTATATGAAAAACATGGTGCTACTTTGAAGCACAATATATGAGACTCACTACATGAAGAACAAGGTGCTACTTTGAAGCACAAGTGTGGAAAAAGAGATAGTAGCATTGCCCTTTTTATTTACTTTTTTTTTCTTTTCTTTTCTTCTTTGGCCTTTCTTTTTCTTTTTCTTTTTGGGCAATGCTATAATAATGATGATCATCACACTTCTATTGATTACAACATATGAATTACAACTCGAAACTAGAACAAGATATGACTCTATATGAATGCCTCCGGCGGTGTACCGTGATGGTGCAATGAATCAAGAGTGACATGTATGAAAAATAATGCATGGTGGCTTTGCCACAAATATGATGTCAACTACATGATCATGCAATGGCAATATGGCAAAAGTAATGTATGTCATGATGATAAACGGAACGGTGGAAAGTTGCATGGCAATATATCTCGGAATGGCTATGGAAATGCCATACTAGGTAGGTATGGTGGCTGTTTTGAGGAAGATATAAGGAGGTTTACCTGTGATAGAGCGTATCGTATCACGGGGTTTGGATGCACCGATGAAGTTTGCACCAACTCTCAAGGTGATAAAGGGAAATGCACGGTACCGAAGAGGCTAGCAATGGTGGAAAGGTAAAAGTGCGTATAATCCATGGACTCAACATTAGTCAAAAGAACTCATATACTTATTGCAAAAATTTAGAAGTCATCAAAAACCAAGTACTATGTGCATGCTCCTAGGGGGATAGATTGGTAGGAAAAGACCATCGCTCGTCCCTGACCGCCACTCATAAGGATGCACAAGCCAGGTACACTTCATGTTTCAAATTTGTTACATAACTTTAACCATACATGCATGCTACGTGACTTGCTAAGTTCAACACAAGCATTCTTTAAATTCATAATCACCCAACTAGCATGACTTTAATATCACTACCTCCATATCTCAAAACAATTATCAAGTATCAAATTGATCATAGCATCCAATTCACTTCCTATGATAGTTTTTATTATACCCAACTTGGATGCTCACCATTCTAGGACCAAATTATAACCATAGAAAATACCACGCTGTTCTAAAAGACTCTCAAAATAATATAAGTGAAGCATGAGAGACTAGCAATTTCTATAAAATCAAGTCACCGCCGTGCTCTAAAAGATATAAGTGAAGCACTAGAGCAAAAACTATCAAGCTCAAAAGATATAAGTGAAGCACATAGAGTATTCTAGCAAATTCTAATCAAATAGGCTTCTCCAAAAAGGTGTGTACAACAAGGATGATTGTGGTAAACTAAAAAGCAAAGACTAATATAATACACGACGCTCCAAGCAAAACACATATCATGTGGCGAATAAAAATATAGCTCCAAGTAAAGTTACCAATGAACAAAGACGAAAGAGGGGATGCCTTCCCGGGGCATCCCCAAGCTTAGGCTTTTGGCTATCCTTGAATATCTTGGGGTTCCTTGGGCATCCCCAAGCTTAGGCTCTTGCCACCCTTTATTCCATAGTCCATAAAAGCTTTACCCAAAACTTGAAAACTTCACAACATAAAACTCAACAGGAAATCTTATAAGCTCCGTTAGTGAAAGAAAACAAAACCACCACATAAGGTACTATAATGAACACATTCTTTATTTATTTTGGTGTTAAACCTACTGTATTCCAACTTCTCTATGGTTTATAAACTATTTTACTAGCCATAGATGCATCAAAATAAGCAAACAACACACGAAAAACAGAATCTGTCAAAAACAGAACAGTCTGTAGCAATCTGTAACTAACACAAACTTCTGGAACTCTAAAAGTCCTACCAAAATAGGAAGTACTGGAAAATTTGTTTATTGATCATCAGAAAAAAAGAATCAATGCAAAATCACGTTTCTGTGATTTATTGATTTTTTTCTCGTGAGCACAAAGTTTCTGTTTTTCAGCAGAATCAAATCAACTATCATCATAGTTTATCCTATAGGTTCTACTTGGCACAAACACTAATTAAAAGATAAAAACACATCTAAACAGAAAGTAGATGCAAAATTTATTACTAAACCGGAACAAAAACAAAAAACACAAAGAAAATTGGGTTGCCTCCCAACTAGCGCTATCGTTTAACGCCCCTAGCTAGGCATAAAAGCGAAGATAGATCTAAGTAGTGTCATCTTTGGCACTTGATAAGGAAAAAGAGGATCTCCTTTCTATGGCATTCATCCTTATATTTAGGGTAAGCACATTGCCATTAATGGATGAAGTGAGATTAAGCACGTTACGGAAATTTGCATCTAAGCTAGACTTCATCTCTTTGATAATTTCATTTTGATAAAAGCACAAGAGAGTAGTTGATTCAACCTTATCATTTAAAGGATGCCCAAATATAGTTTTCATTTTTTTCATAGGTATCTATAGCATCCCCTTCAAGAAAACCTTCTTCAAAAATAGAATCTAGAACTTGTTTGAATGAAGCAGGCAAGCCAACATAGAAACTTTTTAGGTAAACTTCAATTTGATACTGTGGCACATAGCTAGCCCGAATCCTTAATAACCTATCCCAAGCATCTTTTAAAGATTCATCAAGCAAATAGCGAAAAATTCCGGAGTCATCTTCATCAAAATTATTTAAGCTCTCATTGGTGACCCCGGTGGGTCCTTCCATAGCATTATTGTTTATGAGCTTAGAGAGGATAGAGGGGTTATCCAAGGCACTAGAACCTGGGAGAAAACCCTTAGTTCTTTTTGATTCGGCCATGGCAACAAGTAATCCGACACACAAGCAAACAGAAAAAGGAAAGCGAAAAGAGAAGAGGATATTGGGAAAGAGAGGGCGAATAAAACGACAAAGGTGAAGTGGGGGAGAGGAAAACGAGAGGCAAATGGCAAATAATGTAAATGCGAGGGATATGAGTTTGTGATGGGTACTTGGTATGTCTTGACTTGAGCGAAGATCTCCCCAGCAACGGCGCCAGAAATCCTTCTTGCTACGTCTTGAGCTTGCGTTGGTTTTCCTCGAAGGGGAGAGGGTGATGCAACAATAGTAGCGTAAGTATTTCCCTCAGTTTTTGAGAACCAAGGTATCAATCCAGTAGGAGGCTCCTCAACAAGTCCCACGAACCTACACAAACAAATAAAGAACTCGCAACCAACGCGACAAAGGGGTTGTCAATCCCTTCACGGCCACTTGCGAAAGTGAGATCTAATAGAGATAGTATGATAAGATAAATATATTTTTGGTATTTTATAATATAGATGCAGAAAATAAAGATGCAAATAAAAGTAGATTGGAAGCAAATATCATAAGAGATAGACCCGGGGGCCATAGGTTTCACTAGAGGCTTCTCTCGAGAGCATAAGTATTACAGTGGGTGAACAAATTACTGTCGAGCAATTGATAGAAAATCGAATAATTATGACGTTATCTAGGCATGATCATGTATATAGGCATCACGTCCATAAAAAGTAGACCGACTCCTACCTGCATCTACTACTATTACTCCACACATCGACCGCTATCCAGCATGCATCTAGAGTATTAAGTTCATAAGAACAGAGTAACACATTAAGCAAGATGACATGATGTAGAGGGATAAACTCAAGCAATATGATATAAACCCCATCTTGTTATCCTCGATGGCAACAATACAATACGTGCCTTGCAACCCTTTCTGTCACTGGGTAAGGACACCGCAAGATTGAACGCAAAGCTAAGCACTTCTCCCATGGCAAGAAAGATCAATCTAGTAGGCCAAACCAGACTGATAATTCGAAGAGACTTGCAAAGATAACTCAATCATACATAAAAGAATTCAGAGAAGATTAAAATATTATTCATAGATAAACTTGATCATAAACCCACAATTCATTGGATCTCGACAAACACACCGCAAAAAGAGTTTACATCGAATAGATCTCCACAAGAGAGGGGGAGAACATTGTATTGAGATCAAAAAAGAGAGAAGAAGCCATCTAGCTAATAACTATGGACCCGTAGGTCTGTGGTAAACTACTCACAACTCATCGGAGAGGCAAGGATGTTGATGTAGAAGCCCTCCGTGGTCGATTCCCCCTCCGACAGAGTGCCGGCGAAGGCTCCAAGATGAGATCTCGCGGATACAGAAGGTTACGGTGGTGGAAATTGTGTTTCGTCTTGCCCCCGGATGTTTTCGGGGTACGTAGGCTTATATAGGAGGAAGAAGTACGTCGGTGGACGCCCGAGGGTCCACGAGACAGGGGGGCGTGCCCTCCTATCTCGTGGGAGCCTCGGCTGCTTCTTGACTTGCACTCCAAGTCCTCTGGATCACGTTCGTTCAAAAAATCACGCTCTGTTGGGGATATAACTATTTGTGTAAGCCGCCCAGGAGGGGCCGGGTTACGCAAAGAGGACTCACCGGAGAGAAGCCCAAGACAAAGTATGAAGACGGCGGTTCATAGAGAGCTTAAGGCCCGCAGGCGACTTAAGGCCCGTTGTAGTAACCCGCTGTAATAATATTACTTGTATCATAAGGTAGACTTAACTAGTCACCAAGCCGGACATTGTTTATGAGCCGGCCGGGACTCTGTAAGCCGCAGGGCGTCGACCCGTGTATATAAGGGGACGACCCACTAGCGGCTTAGGGGAGGAAACAACTCATCGAGAGCCAGGCATAGCGTATCTCGCTCCCTGGTCATCGAAACATCAATACCAACCCAACTAGACGTAGGCCTTAGCTTCACCGTAAGGGGCCGAACTAGTATAAGACCTCTCATGTCCTTTGTCCCGATTAACCCCTTCAAGCTTCCTAGTTGCGATGGCTCGACAACTAAGTCCTTTCACGAGGACATCTGACATGACAATTCCACGACAGTTGGCGCCCACCTTGGGGCCAGCGCATGGTGGATTTGAGTTCTTGAAGGGCAACTTCGAAGGGCTCAAGGGATACGTAACGGGCCGGATGACCAAGAGTCGTCGCGGCAAGATCTACATCGACGACGAAGGCTGGGGCCCCGACGCCGGCTCAATTGAGCACGGGTACTGGGTCCCCTTCGGAGGGATCCACATCTTCATCAGCCGGATTGGTGAGCCGAGGCCTGAGCCGGACAACTGCACCGACCTCGTCGAGATGGCTCAGCGTGCGAAACCCGCCCGAGTTCAACCCGGCATGAAGCGCGTCTTTGTGGGCTGCATCCACGGAGAAGAGCTTCCTGAAGGTCCTGAAGATGGAGGTGAGACGGCCGTCCCCTTTGACAGTGATTCGTCCACCGGGTCAACAGATTCTTTGTATCAAGTTCAAGATGGTGCGCTCGGGGGCTGTTCTGATGGCCTTAGTATTCCGGACCTCTGCGAGTCACCAAATTGGGCAGGAGTCTTTATGGCTGGGACTCAACCCGGGCAAAACTCTACAGCCGCGGCCGCAATCACTTCCAGGTTAGGAGCAGCCGGGGCAGGAGGCCCTGTGCGCCCGCCGGCTCAAATACTGATAGATCTCATGGACAAGCTTACGACCCTGTTAACCGCCACGGTTATCCCTGCAAACAAAGATGAGCATGATGCGGAGATAGCACGGGTACGTGAGGAGATAGCTCAGGCCAAGGAGGCCTTGGCAGCTGAGGATACTAGGCTAGCCACGGAGCGAGCGGCTCTCGACGCCCGGGCACAACGGTTGCAGTCGGAGGCTTACCAACTCAGGATGAGTTTAAACGAGTCCAATGAGGTAATGAAGAGGAGACACCAGAAGACCCAATCCTGGTTGCCTCCGAATTATGATCCTAGGGTTCTCTTTGCCACACCCGGAGCCGGACCAAGTAACCCGCCCAATGCTAATCAGTTTATGACACCCGGAGCGGGAGGTCTGGCTCAACGTCAGGAGATACCACCTCATCACATGAGCACGGCACCGCCGCGTTATGTGCCAATATCGGAGGGTCACTTTTCCAACCCCATGGAAAATTTAATCGCAGCATCGGCGCGTCTAGCGGCTCTTCAAGTGGATGGTGATGATCCAACAGCGGTGGAGACCCGGAGGATCAGGGAACTTGTCCAGACGGCTCTGGCTCAGCAAGAGACCTATTCTTACAGCCGGGATAGAATTCATTCAACCCCTCCACCTTGGTTAGTGCCGCCTCGTTAGAACCGGAGTCAGAGTAACAGCAGGCACATAGGATCTGAAGTTTTGTCACGCGACGTCCAACGCCGTGACCAACGTGGAGGCTATAACCCGATGCAAGATCGAGTACGTCGGGAGAAAGAGCGAGTGGAATATCCAACGCCTTCTACTGAGATGGGAATAGCTACCAGAGCCAGTGGCTTTTCTTGTTTGGTACCGGCTTTGCGCAATGTGCGCCTGCCCAAAGATTTCAAGGGACCTCGAAAGGTGCCGAATTACACGGTTGACTTATAGCCTGAAGCATGGATCGAGAGTTATGAGATGGCCATGGAACTGTTGGAGGTCAGTGACGCGACAATGGCTAAATACTTGACCATAATGTTAGATGGAACGACCCAGTCTTGGCTAAAAGGTTTACCACCTAATTCCATTGATTCGTGGGCGGAGTTAAAGGCCCGTTTCATCCGGAACTTCAAAGACACCTGTAAGCAATCTATGACGGTCGTGGACTTGACAAATTGTAAGCAGGGGGAAGGTGAATCTACCACCCATTGGGTATGCCGAGTCAAGGAGATAATTCATTCATCTGATAAGATGGATGCCGGTTCTGCAGCCCTTATATTGGAAAAGAATTGCAGCTTCAAGCCGCTAAGGTAGAAAGTAGGGCGTCTTAAACGTGACTGCAAGGATATGGGTACGCTAATGGCGGCTCTGGTCAAATATGCCGATTCTGACAGTGCTAAGGATCCCGAGTCTGACGGTGAAAGGACAGGGAAGGACAATAGAAAGGGCCAACGGCACAACCCGGAGAATCAAAATAGCAATAAGCGTAAGGCAGATGATAACCCGGAACTTGTGGCTAACATTAACACACAAGGTAACAATCAGAGGCATAAGGGTAAGTGGCCTCGATCCGGCGGGTTATACACCTTTCTTCATAGCCTATGGAGTCTAGGCGGCTTTACTAAGTGATATCAGGCCATGGGATATAACCCGTCTTCGGCTTTATGATACTTGATCCACCGGCTCTTATTATATATATGTTTTTTTGGGCAATGTACATATTATATAAAGTAATAAAGCAGGACCTCTGTCCTTTTTTCACCCTCAAAAAAGTGTATATGTCCTTTTTGACAGGTGGTGGAAACAACCAATAGGGACCGGATGAAATCTGAATCCGGTCTTACCGTTGGTCTGGCTTATGATCATATCTGAATCTAGCCATGGTCATTTGGGGGCTTCCTGTTCAAACATAGGTCGTATCCGAACCAAAGAGAACATAGCTGTCGATACCCACTTGATCGGCATATTTGCCAAGCCTACTTGGGGGCTTCCTGATCATATTTGAATCACAGCTTAACCCCTTTAGGTCTAACGTGGATCGTATATGAATCAGCATCATTAAACAAATCCTATGGTCACTTGGGGGCTTTCTGTTCAAACATAGGTCGTATTCGAACCAAAGAGAACATAGCTGTCGATACCCACTTGATTGGCATCGCCACGCCACTGGGGGCTATATGATCGTATCCGAATCTTAGCTTAACCCCTTTGGAACGGTTTACTGATCGTATCCGAATCAGAGGCCTATAAAAGTATTTTTGATCATTCTGATACCTTGTGGAAATCATTTTAAGGTGTTTTTTGTCTTGCCGGTTTAATATTCGTCACCTCGGGTTATTTAAGTACCGGGTGAACATTATATGAGCCGGGAAGATCATTCAAGGATTGCAGAATAAGGCAAGCAAAATTTAACACGCCAAGGAAGTAAAAGCCAGAAATATACAACCATGGCGGCTTACGAAAGGCGTTAAGTGATAAAAGCACGCACGAAGGCATGATGAGCATTAAGAAGTTATTTCTACCCTATTACATGACTCCCTGAGTCTGAATAGGTGAAGCATTGTATTTTGGCCAAACACCCGGTGATTCACTCCTTCGGCGGGCTTGAAGGCTCCGGGTTACCCTTCTCCGCTTCTCCGTCGGCTGTTGTTTCCTGGAAAGTTGATGAAGCCCAATCAATGCCGCTCAAAGCTTCAAATTCAGCTTCATCATCTATTACACCGACCGGGTCCACTTCAGGGGCAAAAGTATGCTTACGAATTGGAGGGATCAGGCTGATTTGATCATATGGAGCGTTTGGGATTTTCTGGTTGTTGCTGTCATAAGCTGACGCATACTTGCTGAGGTCAGTATCGTTTCCAATAAGGGTGGCCACCAGACGTATGGCCTTAACACAGGCGTGGAAGTCATGATCATCAAAGGCATTGCCGTCTTCCTTTATACTTGGATATCCAAGAGCAAGATCTGCCGGGTCTAGTTCTGGGAGCCATGCTTTTGCCCGACTCAATGCAGCTACGGCCCCGGCTCTTGAAGATGAACGCCTTAAGTCTTGGATCCGCTGAGGAAGAAAGGCAAGGCTCTTCAAAACATCTTGCAAAAGGCGGGTGCGTGGAGTTGATAAAGCTACAACGGCCAGGGCACGTTGTGTCCCAGAGTATAGCTGTTCCACTAACGTATAAACTGCTTTAAGCTTGATCAGCATGTTCTACTTCAGATTGACACTCCTGGAGCCTGTATGTGCACAAGCATAACGGTAAGATGGAAGTACTTATTACAATAGTCATTGTACGGTTGCCATGTTAAAATTATGTCACAATAACTTACCAAAGATGGCTGAGGCCATTTGGGATATTTGCTGTTTTAAGTTTGACAGCTCAGTTGTTGCTTCTGCAAGAGATGCTTCGGCTGTTTCGGCCCGAGTCACCAGGGAAGCCTTTTCATCAGCCCAAATTTTCCTTTCCGACTCAAAATTCTTCTTTAGTTTCTCATTTTCAGAGACACTAAATTCAAATTTGGAGTTAGCTTTTTGCGTCTCAAGCTCTTGAGTTTCCAGACGACTCTTCAGGGCAGCGAGCTCTGATTCAAATTGACTTATGGCAGCCTGCATTGACACCGGGTTATGGTAAGGATTCTAATAAGGTAAACATTCCAGTCCCAAGCACTTTACAAGTAAAGATACTTGGCACTTGGGGGCTAATGTATGCTGAAAGAAATTTTAACTTTATCCTGCCGGGTTAAACATATTAAGTCTCAAGCACCTTACAAGTAAGGATACTTGACACTTGGGGACTAATGTGTATTGCAAATTTAAAGACCTTATGTTATACCGGGTTAAATAAATTCTTTTTAAGCCGGATCAGTTAACAAGTAAAAGCAGATTTCTAAGTCTACAACATATTTGTTCATAAGCAGTAGACTTGGGGGCTGGTACAGTATATATAAGGCTCAGATAAAAGTATAAGTTTATACCTCATATTTATGCTGTATTTGTTTCACCATGTCAATTTCCAGGTCACAGCTATTATGCACTTGATTCAGATAGCCTGAGACTATATCACCAATGCTTAGGTGAGTATAATCTGCAATGTCCTGCTTGGCTTTTCGGCATTGGGCAAACTCTTCCTTGGCAGTACATTTGGCAAGGACTGTAGGCCGCCCTGGTTCAACAAATTGGGACTTCACAATCTCAACTTCCGGGTCATTTCTCTTCACCGGGCTAGGAGTCTCCGGGTCACTTGTGTGGAGAATGTCTTTGGTAGGTGGATCAGAGGTTGGTACTGGAATATCAGAAGTCGGGTCAGGTGGCGGCTGATGGGTAGCGTTGTCTGGAGCAGACGCATTAATCACCGGTTCAGCCACCACCGGTTCTTCGGACGACTTATTCTTCTTTGCCCGCTTGCTGGGCTTCACTTGCATACTGTTAACAAAAGCAGAAGGATGAATATGCAAGCACGGGTAAGGTAAAAGTGCATAAGTTTACATTACCCGGGAGCAGTTTTGAAAGTCGGCATATTTGACTGCATGGATTCACCAGAAGAAGGAGAGGTATCCTGATAATTGGAGTCAGATGAATTGAGAGGTTGACAAATTAAGCCTGCTAAAGGTAAGACAGAGCATAAATCGGAGATAACCTCAGTCCGACATTTCCTGGTTACATCAGGTAAGCCGGAGGAGAGTTTTGCATCCTTGTTGTTCCGGGTCTGCCTCCGGTTCTCAAGCTGTTGTTGCTTCAAAATAAATTGAGGATCTTGATAAGCAAGTGCATGTGAAAATCTTACTTTCCGGGTCACCCTTCGGGTCTTTCGCTTTGGCAAAGGCTCTGAGTCGGAGGAGATTATAGTTACCTCTTCATTAGCTGCTCGACTGTTCCCCGTATCCTCCTGAAAGGATAAAATGTCAGACAGGTGATAACAAGGGACTTAAGAAAATTTAAAGATTACCTCTTCCTCATCCGAAGAGCTATCCTCCAATCTGAGCAAGTCGAAGGCGCTGGGTTTCTTTTTCTTCGAGGTTCCTACCTTGGCGGCTTTCCTTTCAGCTTTCTTGGTCGTTCTGGCTTGTTTGGCAGCTTCATGGTCATATTTGGCTTTCCAAAAGTCATCACCAGCCTGTGGAAAAAGTTAAAGAATCATGAGTATCAAGAAAGGTATCATATATCCGCAAACATTCGTTATGATTGATAACTTACCGCAGGGGCCGGGTTATTCTTGCAAAATGGAAGTAAACCGAAGGCGTTGCTCATCACAGTGCCCTCCTTCAGCAGTGACTGGGTTGTAGCATCCACCATGTCATCTGGTAAGTCGTCAGGGCTATGGAATTGCGGATCAGTCCTTTCTCCAGTACAAGTACACATTAAGCCGGGACGGCGGCTTAATGGAAGTATTTTCCAAGTAACCTAGACTCGGACCAGATCGATGCCGTTTAACCCATTTCCCAAGAGAGCTTTAATCTTCCTGATGGTAGGATTGAGAGGCACGCGTTCAAGTGTTGTCAGCTTGTTGGGTAACTGATGGTTAGATTCAAGGCACAGGGCGCGAAAGCCGGGCAGAGGCTTTTCATCAGCCGGAGAAGTGTCCTGACAGTAGAACCACGTCTAGTTCCAAGATTTGGGGTGACTCGGCAGCTCAGCATAAGGGAAAAGATAGTCTCTCCGTCGCTGGATTGAGATGCCGCCAAGCTCACGACTGGGCCCGTTGGCACGTTCATTTTGCCGGTTCATGTAAAAAAGTTCCCTGAACAAAAGCAGATTTGGCTCCTCTCCCAGGTACACCTCGCAGAAGACTTGAAAATTGCAGATATTTGACACGGAATTGGGTTTGATGTCTTGAGGTCTAAGGTCAAAGAAATTTAAAACCTCTCTGAAGAATTTTGAGCCGGGAGGAGCAAATCCGCGACTCATATGATCCGTAAAAGTTATTACTTCCCCTGCTTTGGGGTAAGGCTTTTCTTCAGATGGGTCAGGGGCACGGTACGACATGGCATCCTTTTTTGGCAGATGCCCAGACTTTACAAACTCAGTTAGTTTGCTATTGGTCACTGTGGATGGAACCCAATTGCAAGTTACAGGGGCCTTGGTAGCCTTAGGAGCCATCACAGCAATTGGCCTATGGAAAACAAGAAGATCCGGTTCAATTTTAACCCGGGAGGAAACTCTTGATTAAAAGTGGCGGCTTAATGAGGGGCCTAATGATATAAGGGTGACTGTGCAACAATATTTAAGCTGCTACAAGTATCAAGTGCAATTCAAGAAATTTCCGGGTCATGAAGAGCAGTCAAGGTTCTGTATCATTTATTTAAGCCAGATTCCTCGATAGTTGTACTTCAGGACATTTACCAGAGGAGGTTTTCCGGGTGATGAAGACAAGTTTCACAGAGGACACTTCTTACTCTGGATCAAAATATTGCCCTGGAAAGAAATTTTCCTAGACCTAAAAACAAAGCAGAGAAGCTCGTATACTCGAAAAGGGGTTCTACGCAAGGGAAATGAGATCTATTCCTGTGCGAGATCAATACAGGTAAGCACCACAGCAGTTCTATGTAGTTTCTACGGTCTAAACAGGGCGTTGGAGGAAAGAGCTAGAGAAGGCTTGCGTCGGGCAGTGATGAACACCGACGAACTCGGCAAGAACATAACACAGATCTGAGAAAGGAAATGAGAAGAGCTCACAGATGCGGATGCGCCGCGGAGGTTCACTGTCGATCTCTGGTCGAAGTCAGGTTGATGCAGCGGCCTGAGTCGGTGACGACGAGGGGGTCGACGGTGGCAGCGGCAGAGCACGGGAGGAGGCAAGAGGAAGAAGACGACTGGGGAAGACCTAGGTCGCTCTATTTACAAAGGAAGGCTGACCGAGTGGGTGCAAAAAATGAGGAGATAACATTCATTATCCAGCGGCTCTGGCGCCTCGATTCTCAGGATGGTCAGTAAAGAAAAAGATCCGTTGAAGATGTGACGCTATAAAAAATAAAGCTTTAAATGAAGATGATGTCACGGAGATTTAACCCGGAGTTAGATGATGATGTCACGGTGGGTTAAAATCCTTCACGCAAGATAAAAGACTGCAGGGCGGTTCATAAGGTATTTTAAGATTGACATGAACTGGTTCAAATCAATCTGGGGCCTAATGTTGGGGATATAACTATTTGTGTAAGCCGCCCAGGAGGGGCCGGGTTACGCAAAGAGGACTCACCATAGAGAAGCCCAAGACAAAGTATGAAGATGGCGGTTCATAGAGAGCTTAAGGCCCGCAGGAGAGTTAAGGCCCGTTGTAGTAACCCGCTGTAATAATATTACTTGTATCATAAGGTAGACTTAACTAGTCACCAAGCCGGACATTGTTTATGAGCCGGCCGGGACTCTATAAGCCGCAGGGCGTCGACCCGTGTATATAAGGGGACGACCCACTAGCGGCTTAGGGGAGGAAACAACTCATCGAGAGCCAGGCATAGCGTATCTCGCTCCCTGGTCATCGAAACATCAATACCAACCCAACTAGACGTAGGCCTTAGCTTCACCGTAAGGGGCCGAACTAGTATAAAACCTCTTGTGTCCTTTGTCCCGATTAACCCCTTCAAGCTTCCTAGTTGCGATGGCTCCACAACTAAGTCCTTTCACGAGGACATCTAACGTGACAATTCCACGACATGCTCCCGAAGGTTTCATTTCGTTTGGACTCCGTTTGATATTCCTTTTCTTCGAAATACTGAAATAGGCAAAAAAAACAGCAATACGGGCTGGGCCTCCGGTTAATAGGTTAGTCCCAAAATGATATAAATGTGTAAATAAAGCCAATAAACATCCAAAAGGGGTAATATAATAGCATGGAAAAATCAAAAATTATAGATACGTTGGAGACATATCAGCTACCTCTACATCTACCATCGGGATTAGTTTTAGACCTGAATAATTGTTATTTAGTGCCAGCGTTGAGCATGAACATTATATCTGAATCTTGCTTAATGCGAGACTATTATTCATTTAAATCAGAGAATAATGGTTGTTCTATTTATATGAGTAAAATCTTTTATGGTCATCACCCTTGTTGAGTGGTCTATTTTTGTTGGATCTCGATAGTGATGATACACATATTCATAGTATTGAAGCCAAAAGATGCAAAGTTAATAATGATAGTGCAACTTATTTGTGGCACTGCCGTTTGGGTCATATCAGTGTAAAGCGCATGAAGAAACTCCATGCTAATCGACTTTTGGAATCACTTGATCATGAATCACTTGGTGCTTGCGAATCGTGCCTTATGGGCAAGATGACTAAAACTCCGTTCTCCGGAACAATGGAACGAGCTACTAACTTATTGGAAATAATACATACTGATGTATGTGGTCCAATGAGTGTTGAGACTCGTGGTGGGTATCGTTATTTGCTTAGCTTCACAGATGATTTGAGCAGATATGGTTATATCTACTTAATGAAGCATAAGTTTGAAACATTTGAAAAGTTCAAAGAATTTCAGAGTGAAGTGGAATATCATCGTAAAAAGAAAATAAAGTTTCTACGATCTGATCGTGGAGGAGAATATTTGAGTTACGAGTTTGGTCTTCATTTCAAACAACATGGGATAGTTTCACAACTGACGCCACCTGGAACACCATAGCAAAATGGTGCGTCCGAACGTCGTAACCGTACTTTATTGGATATGGTGTGATCTATGATGTCTCTTACTGATTTACCACTACCGTTTTGGGTTATGCTTTAGAGACGGCTGCATTCACTTTAAATAGGGCACCATAAAAATCCGTTGAGACGACGCCTTATGAACTATGGTTTGGCAAGAAACCAAAGTTGTAGTTTCTTAAAGTTTGGAGCTGCGATGCTTATGTGAAAAAGCTACAACCTGATAAGCTCGAGCCCAAATCGGAGAAGTGCGTCTTCATAGGATACCCAAAGGAAACTGTTGGGTACACCTTCTATCACAGATCCGAAGGCAAAATCTTTGTTGCTAAGAATGGATCCTTTCTAGAGAAGGAGTTTCTCTCGAAAGAAGTGAGCGGGAGGAAAGTAGAACTTGATGAGGTAATTGTACCTTCTCCCTTATTGGAAAGTAGTTCATCACAAAAACCAGTTCCCGTGATTCCTACACCAATCAGTGAGGAAGCTAATGATGATGATCATGAAGCTTCAGATCAAGTTACTACCGAACCTCGTAGGTCTTCCAGAGTAAGATCCGCACCAGAGTGGTACGGTAATCCTGTTCTGGAAGTCATGTTACTAGACCATGATGTACCTATGAACTATGAGGAAGCGATGATGAGCCTAGATTCCGCGAAATGGCTTGAGGCCATGAAATCTGAGATGGGATCCATGTATGAGAACAAAGTGTGGACTTTGGTTGACTTTCCCGATGATCGACAGACCATAGAAAATAAATGGATCTTCAAGAAGAAGACCGACGCTGACGGTAATGTTACTGTCTACAAAGATCGACTTGTTGCGGAAGGTTTTCGACAAGTTCAAGGAGTTGACTGTGATGGGACTTTCTCACCCGTAGCGATGATCAAGTCTATCCAAATCATGTTAGCAATTGCTGCATTTTATGATTATGAAATTTGGCAAATGGATGTAAAAATTGCATTCCTGAATGGATTTTTGGAAGAAGAGTTGTATATTATACAGCCAGAAGGTTTTGTCGATCAAAAGGGTGCTAACAAAGTGTGCAAGCTCCAGCGATCCATTTATGGACTGGTGCAAGCCTCTTGGAGTTGGAATAAACGCTTTCATAGTGTGATCAAAGCATATGGTTTTATACAGACTTTTGGAGAAGCCTGTATTTACAAGAAAGTGAGTGGGAGCTCTGTAGCATTTCTGACATTATATGTGGATGACATATTGTTGATTGGAAATGATATAGAATTTCTGGATAGCATAAAGGGATACCCGAATAAGAGTTTTTCTATGAAAGACCTCAGAGAAGCTGCTTACATATTGGGCATCAAGATCTATAGAGATAGATCAAGATGCTTAATTGGACTCTCACAAAGCACATACCTTGATAAAGTTTTGAAGAAGTTCAAAATGGATCAGTCAAAGAAAGGGTTCTTGCCTGTGTTACAAGGTATGAAGTTGAGTCAGACTCAATGCCCGACCACTTTAGAAGATAGAGAGAAAATGAAAGTCATTCCCTATGCTTAAGCCATAGGTTCTATCATGTATGCAATGCTGTGTACCAGACCTGATGTATGTCCTTCTATAAGCATAGCAGGGAGGTACCAAAGTAATCCCGGAGTGGAGCACTGGACAGCGGTCAAGAACATCCTAAAATACCTAAAAAGGACTAAGGATATGTTTCTCGTTTATGGAGGTGAAAAAGAGCTCGTCGTAAATGGTTACATTGATGCAAGCTTTGACACTGATCCGGATGACTCTAAGTCGCAAACCGGATACATATTTTTATTAAATGGAGGAGCTATCAGTTGGTGCAGTTCCAAGCAGAGCGTCGTGGCGGGATCTACGTGTGAAGCAGAGTACATTGCTGCTTCGTAAGCATCAAATGAAGGAGTTTGGATGAAGGAATTCATATCCAATCTAGGTATTATACCTAGTGCATCGGGTCCAATGAAAATCTTTTGTGACAATACTGGTGTAATTGCCTTGGCCAAGGAATCCAGATTTCACAATAGAACCAAGCACATCAAGAAACACTTAAATTCCATCCGTCATCAAGTGTCGGAAGGAGACATGGAGATTTGCAAGATACATAAGATCTGAATGTTGCAGACCCATTGACTAAGCCTCTTCTACGAGCAAAAGATGATTAGCACCAAAGCTCCATGGGTGTTAGAATCATTACTATGTAATCTAGATTATTGACTCTAGTGCAAGTGGGAGACTGAAGGAAATATGCCCTAGAGGCAATAATAAAGTTATTATTTATTTCCTTAATTCATGATAAATGTTTATTATTCATGCTAGAATTGTATTAACCGGAAACTTAGTACATGTGTGAATACATAGACAAAACATATAGTCCCTAGTATGCCTCTACTTGACTAGCTCGTTAATTAAAGATGGTTATGTTTCCCAACAATAGACATGTGTTGTCATTTGATGAACAGGATCACATCATTAGGAGAATGATGTGATGGACATGACCCATCCGTTAGCTTAGCATTATGATCGTTTCAGTTTCATTGCTACTGCTTTCTTCATAACTTATACAAGTTCCTCAGACTATGAGATTATGCAACTCCCGAATACCGGAGGAACACTTTGTGTTCTACCAAATGTCACAACATAAAAGGGTGATTATAAAAGGTGCTCTACAGGTGTCTCCAAAGGTGTTTGTTGGGTTAGAATATATCAAGATTAGGATTTATCACTCCGTGTTTCGGAGAGGTATCTCTGGGCCCTCTCGGTAATACTGATCACTATAAGCCTTGCAAGCATTGTGACTAATGAGTTAGTTGCGGGATGAAGTATTACAGAATGAGTAAAGAGACTTGCCGGTAACGAGATTGAACTAGGTATGATGATACCGACGATCGAATCTCGGGCAAGTAACATACCGATGACAAAGGGAACAACGTATGTTGTTATGCGGTTTGACCGATAAAGATCTTCATAGAATGTGTAGGAACCAATATGAGCATCCAGGTTCCGCTATTGGTTATTGACCGGGGATGTGTCTCGGTCATGTCTACATAGTTCACAAACCCATAGGGTCCGCACGCTTAACGTTCGATGACGATTGGTATTATGAGTTTATGTGATATGATGTACCGAAGGTTGTTCGGAGTCCCGGATGTGATCACGGACATGATGAGGAGTCTCGAAATGTTCAAGACATAAATATTTATATATTGGACAGCTATATTCAGACACCGGAAGTGTTCCGGATAAGTTTCGGATAAAACCAGAGTACCGGAGGGTTACCGGAACCCCTAGGGGCTTAATGGGCCTACATGGGCTTTAGTGGAAGAGAGAGGAGGCAGCCAAGAGGTGCCCCCCAAGCCCAATGCGAATTGGGAAGGGGCCCGGCCCCCCTTTCCTTGTTCTTCTCTTCCCCTTCCTTCCCCTCCTAGTTGGACTAGGAAAGGGGGGAAACCTACTCCTAGTAGGAGTAGGAATCCCCCCCTTGGGGGCGCATCAGGAGGCCGGCCAACCCTCTCCTCCCCTCCTTTATATACGGGGGGGGGGCATCCCATGAACACACAAGTTGATCAAGTTAATCTTTTAGCCGTGTGCGGTGCCCCCTCCACAGATTTCCACCTCGGTCATATTGTCGTAGTGCTTAGGCGAAGCCCTGCGCTGGTAACTTCATCATCACCGTCACCATGCCGTCGTGCTGATGGAACTCTCCCTCGGCCTCAGCTGGATCTAGAGTTCAAGGGACGTCACTGAGTTGAACGTGTGCAGATCGCGGAGGTGTCATGCGTTCGGTACTTGATCGGTTGGATCGCAAAGACGTTCGACTACATCAACCGTGTTACATAACGCTTCCTATTTTGGTCTATGAGGGTACGTGGACACACTCCCCCCCCCCCGTTGCTATGCATCACCTAGATAGATCTTGCATGATTGTAGGAATTTTTTGGAAATTACTGCGTTCCCCAACAGTGGCATCCGAGCCAGGTCTATGTGTAAATGTTATATGCACAAGTAGAACACAAAGAGTTGTGGGCGATAATAGTCATACTGCTTACCGGCATGTCATACTTTGATTCAGCGATATTGTTGGATGAAGTGGCCCGGACCGACATTACATGACCGTGTTCATGAGACTGGTTCTACCGACGTGCTTATGCACAAAGGTGGCTGGCGGGTGTCTATTTCTCCAACTTTAGTTGAATCAAGTGTGGCTACGCCCGGTCCTTGTTGAAGGTTAAAACTGCACATTTGATGAAAAATCGTTGTGGTTTTGATGCATAGGTAAGAACGGTTCTTGCTAGAAGCCCATAGTAGCCACGTAAAACTTGCAACAACAAAGTAGAGGACATCTAACTTGTTTTTGCAGGGCTTGCTGTGATGTGATATGGTCAAGGCATGATGTGATATAAATTGTTGTATGAGATGATCTTGTTTTGTAACAAAGTTATCGGCAAGTGGCAGGAGCCATATGGTTGTCGCTTTATTGTATGCAATGCAATCGCCATGTAATTGTTTTACTTTATCACTAAACGGTAGCGATAGTCGTAGTAACAATAGTTGGCGAGATGACAACGATGCTACGATGGAGATCAAGGCGTCATGCCGGTGACAATGGAGATCATGACGATGCTTCGATGATGGAGATCATGAGCACAAGATAATGATGGCCATATCATGTCACATATTTTGATTGCATGTGATGTTTATCTTTTATACATCTTATTTTGCTTAGTACGACGGTAGCATTATAAGATGACCCCTTACTAAATTTCAAGGTACAAGTGTTCTTCCTGAGTATGCACCGTTGCTACAGTTCGTCGTACCAAGACACCATGTGATGATCGGGTGTGATAAGCTCTACATTCACATACAACGGGTGCAAGCCAGTTTTGCACACGCAGAATACTCGGTTTAAACTTGACAAGCCTAGCATATGCAGACATGGCCTCGAAACACTGAGGCCGAAAGGTCGAGCATGAATCATATAGTAGATATGATCAATGTCGTGGATTTGTCACGGCAGATGTCCTCGTGAAAGGACTTAGTCATGGAGCCATCGCTACAGGTTAACTTGAAGGGGTTAAAGCGGACACAAAGACACAAGGGTTTATACTAGTTCGGCCCCTTCGATGAAGGTAAAAGCCTACGTCTAGTTGTGATGGAATTGATGTGGTTTCGATGGCTAGGGAGCAAACAAGCTTCACCTAGGCTCGAGCTGTTGTTTTCTGTCCTTGAACCGCTGCCGGATCGTCCCCTTATATACACGGGTGACGCCCGTCGGTCCACAGAGTCCCACACCAGTTCATACTTGTATCCCGGTTGGTCTCTCTCTATTCCTAACTTACAATGCAAGTTTACAAATCAAGCCGGTTTACGGCTACAGGTTCTAAACCGACTACAGGCCTTGGGCCTTCATCTGCTTAATCACCTTTATACTACTAATGAAGTTAACCCGGCCCAGGTAGGCCGGTTCACACCTAGCAGTAATATCCCCAACATTAGGCCCCAGATTGATTTGAACTGGTTCATGTCAATCCTTCACAAAAAAATCTTTGTCTTCAACATCTTCTGGTAATTGATAAACCGCCATGTCGTCATCATCTCTGGTTGCTGTAAACCGGCATGACGTCATCATGAAGTTAACATTTATGACGCCTTCTTTTATTAATAGATCTGCGATACCCAAGGCAGCGGCTCCACTTCCGAATTCTGTGGCTCCCGGATTCGCGCGCCTGACACACGTCCTTTGCCTTATAAATAGGACCGAAGGGTCATTTCCTTTTCTCCCCTTCGTCTCTTTCTCTTCGTCTTCCTCGCGTCGCCAGCCTCGGAGCTCCGCCACCGCCATCGACCTCTGCACCGTCTTGGGCCGCTGCATCAACCTGAACGATCCAGAGCACTGCGGTAGCTTTCCGCGTCTTCCTCGATTCTGGTAAGCCTTCTGCTCTTCTTGACATAGATCTGTTCTAGGGTTTCATGTTCTTGCCGCGTTCCTCACTTGTTCATGCTCGTACCCAGACTCCTGGATAGATCTGTGAAACCCTGCTCTGATTAGCAGTAGCCTTTTAGCATCCACCTGTAGTTTCACGCTCAAGTCCATAGGTCTCATCTACGTACCTGCCCATTGATTCACTTCCGTTCTGCTTTAATCTTTTGAATATTTTCTATTTTTCTGAACTTGCTTTAGATCCATTGCCGCAATAAGACTTTGTAAAACATGTTTCTGCATACTTAGCCATCCGCAACCTCAATTGCTTTCAATGTTTAGATCAGGCGGTTTAACTTAATACAGAAAAAGTTAATAAATCGGTATATACCATTAGTCCCCTTGTTGAACCGCCAGAACTCTTTAGCCATATGATGCCACTTCATAAAAATCTGGTTTAAGTATACTGCCTCCGGTTTAGCATTGTTCATACCAGCGCCTTCTTTTATCCAACATGTTCTTGAACCGGAATCACCTATTTCTTGTAGATCTCACCATGGCCAAACAAGTATATGAGTGCAACTGGGTTCCTTCTCGTGTCACAGAAGCTCAGTTGGATGATTTAGTCTCGATCGGTGCTTTAGATAGCAAAGAGACTATCCACTGGAGGGTTCCTGGTAATGAATGTCCTCCCACACCTCAAGAGGGAGAGGTTGTGATATTTGCGGATCACTTAGCCCGGGGCTTCAAACCGCCCCGCTCTAAATTTTGCCGGGACGTGTTAGCCAATTTTCAACTTCGCCCGCAAGACACTGGCCCCAATTCTGTTACCAATTTATGTCACTTCCAAGTGCTCTGTGAGGTATACCTTCAAGAGGAACCCACAGTTGAATTGTTCAGAGACTGCTTCCACTTAGACCGCCGCACAAAATTCACTGATGGTCCCAATACCGAATTGGGTGGTATGGCAATTCAGAAAAGGAAAGAAATCACTTATCCCCATGCCAGATTACACAGTCACCCCAAGGAGTGGAATGCAACATGGTTTTACTGCAAAGACACTTCCCCTAATGATGAAAATCCTTTGCCCGGCTTTCGTCCGGAGCGGCTCAGCAATACACACCCCTTCCCACAAAGGTTAAGTGCCAAGGAGAGGAGTAAATACGCTCCGCAATTATCCAAGCTCCGAGCCTTCATGGCCAACGGTTTAACATGAGTAGATCTCGCACGCTGTTGGATATCATGAAGCATGCTGCCTCTCAGCCGGCGCTCCGGGTTAATGTGCAGGTATACTGGTAGCATTGATGACCCACTCCGACACATCAACATCCAGCTCTCCGATGATGAAGTCACAGAGGCTGTGAAGAAAATGTTGAATGAACCGGAGCACCTCTGCGCTCAAACCGGCCTGCCCCCTTTCTGTGCTACCAACAAACCGCCAGCTGTAAGTTTTTGATTGTACTTTTTATTGAACCTGTTATTGCTATCTCTGTCTGACATCAATTGCTGCTTACCCAGGGTGATAATCCGTTTTGGAGCAAGAAGCTTTCACAAGACAAATCGGAGAAAGCAGAACGGCCAATCCGGCCAAAGACCAAGGTCATCAAGAAGCCTGCTAAAAAGAGGAAAACCACTGCTTCATCTGATCCGGCTGTTGATGATGATGTGGGTAACTTGGACCCTGAGGTAGAACTCGATTCACTAGGCTTACTTTTTACACGCCTTATTGATGATGATACTTGTCAGGACGACGCTGAAGCCAGTAATGCTGACGTCGCTGAGGTAATTATTCTCTCTGCCGATTCGGATCCTTTGCCTTTGCCAAAATTTCGCCAGGCAAACCGGAAAGTTAAATTTTCTCATCCTCTTGCTTATTTGGATCCCAAATTTCTTATGAAGACTCAGCAACATGAAGCTCGCCGCACAGCCCGGCACAGCGGCCAGGTAGTTACCTCCGCCGGTTTGCCAAACAGTCCGGTTCGAAAACGCCGCTCCGAGGTCTCCGACCTTTTTATTAATTTATGTCCTAAAGCGGGTTTCATCCGTCAACCTCTTAATCCGTCCGACTCCGATTATCAGGTTACTTCCCATTCTTCCTCTGGTGAATCGTCGGCCACTCAGCTGCCACCACTGAAAACGGTTCTTGGGTAAGCTAGACTGAACATATGCTTCTGGTATAGTACGTTACAACTTAGGCTGTTCCTTGACTTTTTGTTTCTCTTTCAGGGCTAAACCTAAACCAAGCAAGAAAGCCCGCCTGAATAAAGCGGCCGAGGAAGATGCTGCCCCTGAACAGGATAAAACACCAGATCTTGAAGCGTTCGTTCCTGAAGATATCCCCAATGATCCTCCTTTGCAAGATGATGCTATTACTGATAAAAGGCCTATCGGTACCTCAGCCCTTGCTGATCAGCCTGCCAGCTCCGTCCGGATTGATGGATCCCGTAGTCCTTCAAAACCTGCCGATAAACCGACCGCGCCAACACAAATCGGCGAGTCCAAGGATAATGACGTTGTAATTACCGGCGTAGGTCGCTTTGAACCAGGGAATCCTGTCGCTTTGGCCAAGCATACTATGAAAGAAGATTCTTCTGGCATGAACAAAGGCAAATGGGATGTTGATCTGGAAACATATGCTGCTCTGAGTGCCCAAGATGTTCATTCTGGTTACTTGAACCGGCTATATACTAGTCGTGACTATGAAGCTGGCCTGGTAAAAATAATGAGAGATAAATTTGAGGTAACTCCCTTGCGCTTCTTCTTTCTTTAATTACTGCCACTGTATTAATCCTCCTAGCCCCCAAGTGCCGGTTTTGTAATCTTCTTCACACCGGGACTTGAATATAGTCCTCAATACTTTGAAATCCATCAATGTAACCCCGAAGGGCCGGTTCAACTTAGTATAGTTAAACCGGGACTCCATTAAAGATTCTAACATCAGAACATAACTGAGAAAATAGCCATTAGCCCCCAAGTGCCAAGTTGAATACCTGTATTGAGCTTGGGACTTTGCGATTTAGTAATAGATGAAAATTGAAGGTGCATTAGCCCCCAAGTATCAAGCATATAACTTGTTATGTGGTTGGTACTTCAAATTCTTATACCGTTTGTTGAAAGCCAAGCATTGTCTTTATGTAGACTGAAGTGAGGATCAAAGAGGACCGGATTACTGATCTGCAGGAAATTTTGAAAACCCAACAAGCTGAAACCGACAAGACAAGGGAAGAAACAACCAGCGCTTTAAGCATCACAGAACAGCTGAAAGAGGGCTTCAAGAAGGAGCGGACTGATTGGGCCACTGAGAAGGCCGATTTAATAAAAAGAGCTGAAAACGCTGAAGCTGCCCTTAAACCGGTGGTAGATGAGCTGGCCGCCGTAAAGCGGCAAGTACATTCCATGACTGCTGCTATCATTGGTAAGCTCCTTTTGGTTTCCTGGACAACTCGGGCCTGCTTATAATAGATCCAGTTTGTGATCTTTCCGGTATTGTTTGTAGGTACACGCATTGGTCACTTAGGGTCAGATGTTCGGAAGAAGCTGAAGGTTGCCTACACTTTAATTGAACACCTGTATACCGGAGCGCAACGGATCATCACCACTGCATCTCATAACAATCCGGCACCCACTTTAATCCAAGACACTCTTAACAGATTGTCAATGCTTCCTGCTCGGATTGAAGAACTGAAAAAATCTGCTGCTCGAACCGGAGCCATCAACGCCTTAACCCGGGCAAAAGCATGGGTGCCGGATTTCGATCATGTTGAAGCAGCTCAAGGCTATCCCAGCTTGAAGGAAGATGGCTTAGAGTTCAATGAAGATGATTTGAGGGCAAGAAACCGTGCAGTACGCCCTCTGGCTTGTCAATTGGCTGAAGAGGCCGACTTGTCGCATTATCAAGCTCAGTACAATGATCAGAACAAAAGAGTGGCCGCACCAATTCCTGAAGCGGCGAATCTGGTTCCTCCAATCCGTAAGCATACTTACGCTCCTGATATTGAACCGTCTTCTCTGATCCATGAAGAAGCTGTCTTTCAAGCTTTAATGGGAATCGACTGGTCCACTGTTGATTTCCAGCCAATGGATAGAGATGAGGAAGCTGAAGCGGCACGGGACGACCCACAACCGTCAGACCGGTTTGATGAGCAGGCTTGAACCGGAAGCCGGTTTAGACAACTGCCTTATTATGATCTGCCAAAATAACAATGATCTTATCTGGGCACCATGTTGCCTTGTAATAGGATAGTCAATACTTCTGCCTTAAATATGCCTTCGTGCATAAGTACTGATGCTTTTGCTTGAAATCCTCAATTTATATTTCCTGCAATCAGAAAATCTTGAACTGCGGTGGCGGTTATACCGCCAACCGGTTTATAACCTTGATCAATGTATTTAAAACATATAATCAAAAAATGCGATACAAAATACCTGCCATCACTAGGCATAAAATTGGCTTAGCCAGGCTGAAACGGAGTACTTATACACCGTTGCCATCAAAGGGAAGAAAACAACTCCCGTGTAAACCGTGCTGGGTCATTATGAGCCCCCCTGCTACTTTATGACGTTAACAGGAAAGTTAAACCGGGCATATTTTCCGGATTACAAATGAACCAATTTCCGTTAGCTGAACCGGTAAAAAGATGTTGTTGGTTTAAAAGAAACACAACAAAAATTGAAGAATAGCCATAAAAGAAATATGGAAACAAAGGCAAAGATAAAAACCGTTTGCAAAAACATGCTTTACTGAGCTGATCAGATGGTGTTACCATGGTCGGACAGGACCAAGCCCCCAAATAGGAGTGACAATAGTTCAAGTCAGCCAGGTCCCCAAATGAAACCGTGGCATTTATGCCGATCAAAAGGCGTGGCAATGGTTCGGGTTCGACCAAGCCCCCAAGTGATTCTGTGGCCTTAGGCCGATCAAGAGGCGTGACTGGTTCAGACTTGACCATGCCCCCAAGTGATCTGGTGGCTTTCGCCTATCAAAAGGCGTCGCATTGGTTCGGACACGACCAAGGCCCCAAGTGATATCACAAAGCTTTTGTTGAAAAGCAAATTTCAAGGGGTAAACCGGAGGCCGCTTTAAAACATAACCACTCCATGTAACCACACATGATATGAAAGAACAAAGACCCCGCTTTAGATGAGGCTCCGGTTTTATTATATCAATGATAATATATACACTACCATAGTATGTACATAGATAGAGCTGATGGCTCAAGTGTAGTAAGGCCGAAGATGAGCTATTTCCACGGCCTGTTGGTCTCCTCCTCTGATGTGTGTGAGTCTTTATGCTCTCGAATATCAATCAGATAGTACGACCCATTGTGCAGATTCTTGCTAACCACGAAAGGTCCCTCCCAAGGTGGGGATAACTTGTGCATATCCGTCTGATCTTGGATGAGCCGAAGCACCAAATATCCTTCTTGAAAAGTTCTGGTTCTGACCCGGCGACTGTGATAGCGACGAAGATCTTGTTGATAAATCGCCGAGCGGGCAGCCGCTATGTCACGCTCCTCATCTAATAGGTCCAAAGCATCTTGCCGTGCTGTCTCATTGTCCGCTTCAACATAAGCCGCCACACAAGGCGAATCGTGCCGGATATCACTAGGGAGAACCGCCTCTGCTCCGTAGACCATAAAAAACGGTGTGTATCCTGTAGATTGGTTGGGCGTAGTGTTGATACTCCATAGCACAGATGGTAGCTCTTCAACCCAACATCCCAGTGTTCTTTGCAATGGAACCATAAGCCGGGGTTTGATGCCTCGCAAGATCTCTTGATTAGCTCATTCTGCCTGCCCATTGGACTGGGGGTGAGCCACTGATGATACATCAAGTCTGATGTGCTCACGTTCATAGAATTCCTTCATAGCACCCTTGGATAAATTGGTACCATTGTTAGTAATGATACTGTGTGGAAAGCCAAACCGGAAAATCACCTTTTTAATGAATTGCACCGCTGTAGCTGCATCACACCTGCTGACAGGCTCCACTTCAACCCACTTGGTAAACTTGTCAACTGCCACCAAAAGGTGGGTTTTCTTATCCTTGGACCTTTTAAAAGGTCCGACCATATCCAGCCCCCATGTTGCAAACGGCCAAGTAATTGGAATCATCCTCAATTCTTGAGCCGGCACATGAGCACGCCGTGAAAATTTCTGACAGCCATCACACCGTTTAACCAAGTCCTCCGCATCAGCATGAGCTGTCAACCAGTAGAACCCGTGACGAAACGCCTTAGCTACCAGAGACTTTGAACCGGCGTGGTGACCACAATCCCCTTCATGGATTTCGCGTAAAATTTCACAGCCTTCCTCAGGGGAGACGCAGCGTTGAAATGCCCCTGATACACTGCAATGATGCAATTCGCCATTGACAATAGTCATAGACTTGGATCGCCGGACTATCTGCCTGGCTAGAGTCTCATCCTCTGGCAACTCTCCCCGGCTCATGTACGCAAGATAAGGAACTGTCCAATCCGGTATAACATGCAGGGCTGCCACCAATTGAGCCTCCGGATCAGGAATAGCCAAATCCGCTTCACCTAGGAGCTTGACTGACGGATTGTGCAACACATCAAGAAAGACATTAGGTGGGACCGGTTTACGCTGAGAGCCCGACCGGCTTAAAGAGTCCGCCGCTTCATTTTTTCGACGATCCACGTGATACACCTGATAACCCTTGAAGTGACCTGCAACAATATCCACCTCACGACGATATGCCGCCATAAGTGGGTCTTTAGAGTCCCAAGTGCCAGACACCTGTTGAGCTACGAGGTCTGAGTCACCGAAGCACTTAACTCGACTTAGATTCATCTCTTTAGCCATCCGGAGACCATGGAGCAAGGCTTCGTACTCAGCTGCATTATTAGTATAAGGGAACATTAAGCGGAGAACATAACAAAACTTATCACCTCGTGGTGAAGTTAACACGACTCCAGCCCCCGAGCCTTCCAATTGCCTGGATCCATCAAAATGGATAGTCCAATATGTGTGATCCAGCTTTTCCTTTGGTGCTTGCAACTCCGTCCAATCATTGATGAAATCAACAAGTGCTTGAGACTTCACGGCCGTCCGAGGCACGTACTTCAATCCGTGCGGCCCAAGTTCTATGGCCCACTTGGCAATCCGGCCAGTCGCCTCCCGGTTCTGTATGATATCGCCCAAGGGAGCTGAACTGACCACTGTGATGGGGTGCCCTTGGAAATATTGCTTCAACTTCCGGCTTGCCATGAAAACTCCATATACCAGCTTCTGCCAATGCGGATACCTTTGTTTGGATTCAATAAGCACCTCGTTGATATAGTAAACCGGCCGCTGAACCGGATACTCCTTGCCTGCCTCCTTGCGTTCTACCACAATAGCCACGCTAACTGCACGAGCATTGGCCGCTACGTATAACAATAACGGCTCCTTGTCGACTGGAGCTGCAAGAACGGGCAGATTGGCTAATTGCCGCTTCAAGTCCTCTAATGCTTCATCAGCAGCCAGACTCCAAATGAAGTGATCTGTCTTTCTCAACATCTGGTATAAAGGGATGGCCTTCTCTCCGAGGCGGCTGATAAACCAGCTCAGGGCGGCGATCCGACCCGCCAAACGTTGAACATCGTTGATACACTTCGGTTTAGCCAGGGAGGTGATAGCCGTAATCTTCTCCGGATTAGCCTCAATTCCTCTGTTGGACACAAGAAAGCCCAGTAACTTGCCTACCGGAACACCAAAAACACATTTGGCAGGATTAAGCATCATCTTATAAACCCGCAAGTTGTCAAAGGTTTCCTTCAAATCATCGACCAGCGTCTCCTTCTGTCTTGACTTGACTACAATATCATCCACATAGGCGTGCACATTGCGGCCGATCTGTTTATGCAGGCAATTCTGTACACATCGTTGATAATTGGCTTGGGTGCTCTTGAGCCCAAAAGGCATAGATACATAGCAGAAGGCTCCAAAGGGAGTAATGAACGCCGTCTTCTCCTGGTCCTTAACCGTCATTTTGATCTGATGATACCCAGAATACGCATCCAAAAAACTCAAACGCTCACAACCCGCCGTGGCGTCAATAATCTGGTCAATGCGAGGGAGGCAAAAGGATCCGCTGGACAAGCCTTGTTAAGATCCGTATAATCCACACACATACGCCAAGTGCCATTTTTCTTAAGAACCAGCACCGGATTAGCAAGCCACTCTGGATGGAACACTTCAATGATAAAACTAGCTGCTAAGAGCCTGGCCACCTCCTCCCCAATAGCTTTGCGCCTCTCTTTGTTAAACCGGCGGAGAAATTGCTTTACCGGTTTATACTTGGGATCAACATTAAGAGTGTGCTCAGCGAGTTCCCTCAGTACACCTGGCATGTCAGAAGGCTTCCATGCAAAAATGTCCAGATTCTCACGGATGAACTCGATGAGCGCGCTTTCCTATTTAGGGTCCAAGTTGGCACTGACACTGAACTGCTTGGACGAATCGCCGGGCACGAAGTCAACAAGCTTGGTCTCAGCCGCTGATTTGAACTTCAGATCTGAATCATGCTCCGTAGTTGGCTTCTTCAAAGGGGTCATGTCCGCCGGATCAACATTGTCCCTATAATATTTTAACTCCTCCGTGGCACAAACCGACTCTGCATAGGCCGCATCACCTTCCTCACATTCCAAAGCAATCTTGCGGCTCCCATGAACCGTTATTGTCCCCTTGTGACCCGGCATCTTGAGCTGTAAATAGATATAACAAGGCCGTGCCATGAATTTGGCATAAGCCAGCCGCCCAAACAAGGCATGATACGGGCTCCGGATCTTCACCACCTCAAAGGTTAGTGTATCGGATCGGGAGTCATGCTCGTCCCCAAAAGCCACCTCCAGGGCTATCTTACCAACAGGATATGCTGATTTGCCAGGCACCACACCATGGAACACCGTATTAGACAGTCTGAGATCCTTGTCTGTTAGCCCCATGCGGCGGAATGTCTCATAGTACAGGATGTTAATACTGCTCCCTCCATCCATGAGTACCTTGGTGAATTTATAACCTCCCACCTGAGGGTCTACCACTAATGCCAACTGGCCCGGATTGTCAACCCGGGGGGGGGGGGTTGATCCTCCCTGCTCCACACGATAGGCTGCTCTGACCAGCGTAAATAGCACGGTACGGCCGGTTCAACAGAGTTCACTGCTCGCTTATGAAGTTTCCGGTCGCGCTTATCCGAGCTAGTTGTGAAAACGTGATACTGCCCATTGTTCAACTGTTTTGGCTGGCTCTGATAACCTGACCGCTGCTGCTGCTGCTGTTGGTTGTAACCCCCTTGACCGTTCTGATTATCCTGGTTATTATTACCGCCCTGATTGAAACCTGAACCGGAAGCTCCATCGTGACCCGGCCCATGGAAACTGGATCCTGAGCCATGTTGGAAATATGCCCTAGAGGCAATAATAAAAGCATTATTATTATATTTCCTTGTTC
The DNA here is from genome assembly GCF_018294505.1 of Triticum aestivum. Classification (NCBI taxonomy): domain Eukaryota; kingdom Viridiplantae; phylum Streptophyta; class Magnoliopsida; order Poales; family Poaceae; genus Triticum; species Triticum aestivum. The sequence goes on along the minus strand of NC_057810.1, from coordinate 718,285,851 downwards.
ATGATAATTGTCTTTATTCATGCTATAATTGTGTTATCTGGAAATCGTAATACATGTGTGAATAACAGACATCAACATGTCCCTAGTGAGCCTCTAGTTGACTAGCTCGTTGATCAACAGATAGTCATGATTTCCTGACTATGGACACTGGATGTCATTGATAACGAGATCATATCATTAGGAGAATGATGTGATGGACAAGACCCAATCCTAAACATAGCACAAGATCGTATAGTTCGTTTGCTAGAGTTTTCTAATGTCAAGTATCTTTTCCTTAGACCATGAGATCGTGTAACTCCCGGATACCGTAGGAGTGCTTTGGGTATGCCAAACGTCACAACGTAACTGGGTGACTATAAAGGTAGACTACGGGTATCTCCGAAAGTGTCTGTTGGGTGACATGGATCAAGACTGGGATTTGTCATTCCGTATGACGGAGAGGTATCACTGGGCCCACTCGGTAATGCATCATCATAATGAGCTCAGAGTGACCAAGTGTCTGGTCACGGGATCATGCATTACGGTACGAGTAAAGTGACTTGCCGGTAATGAGATTGAACGAGGTATTGGGATACCGACGATCGAATCTCGGGCAAGTAACATATCGATAGACAAAGGGAATAGCGTACGGGGTTGATAGAATCCTCGACATCGTGGTTCATCCGATGAGATCATCGTGGAGCATGTGGGAGCCAACATGGGTATCCAGATCCCGCTGTTGGTTATTGACCGGAGAGTCGTCTCGGTCATGTCTGCTTGTCTCCCGAACCCGTAGGGTCTACACACTTAAGGTTCGGTTACGCTAGGGTTGTAGGGATATGTATATGCAGTAACCCGAATGTTGTTCGGAGTCCCGGATGAGATCCCGGACGTCACGAGGAGTTCCGGAATGGTCCGGAGGTAAAGATTTATATATGGGAAGTCCTGTTTCGGGCATCGGGACAAGTTTCGGGGTTATCGGTATTGTACCGGGACCACCGGAAGGGTCCCAGGGGTCCACCGGGTGGGTCCACCTGTCCCGGGGGGGCACATGGGCTGTAAGGGGGTGCGCCTTGGCCTAATGGGCCAAGGGCACCAGCCCCACATAGGCCCATGCGCCTAGGGTTCAAGGGGGCAAGAGTCCTAGGAGGGTAAGGCACCTCCTAGGTGCCTTGGGGGGGAGGGAAACCCCCCTTGGCCGCCGCACCCCCTAGGAGATTGGATCTCCTAGGGCCGGCCATCCCCCCTTGGCACCCCTATATATAGTGGGGGAGAGGAGGGACTTCATACCTGAACGCCCTGGCCTTTGGTTGCCTCCTTCTCCCTCCCCAACACCTCCTCCACCTCCGTAGTGCTTAGCGAAGCTCTGCCGGAGTACTGCAGCTCCATCAACACCACGTCGTCGTGCTGCTGCTGGTGCCATCTCCCTCAACCTCTCCTCCCTCCCTTGCTGGATCAAGAAGGAGGAGACGTGGCTGTTCCTTACGTGTGTTGAACGCGGAGGTGCCGTCCGTTCGGCGCTGGTCATCGGTGATTTGGATCACGTCGAGTACGACTACATCATCACCGTTCTTTTGAATGCTTCCGTGCGCGATCTACAAAGGTATGTAGATGCATCTAATCACTCGTTGCTAGATGAACTCCTAGATGATCTTGGTGAAATGAGTAGGAAAATTTTTGTTTTCTGCAACGTTCGCCAACAGTGGCATCATGAGCTAGGTCTATGCGTAGTTCTTCTTGCGCGAGTAGAACACAATTTGTTGTGGGCGTAGATTTGTCAACTTTCTTGCCGTTACTAGTCCTTTCTTGCTTCAGCGGTATTGTGGGATGAAGCGGCCCGGACCAACCTTACACGTACGCTTACGTGAAACCGGTTCCACCGACTAACATGCACTAGTTGCATAAGGTGGCTGGCGGGTGTCTGTCTCTCCTACTTTAGTTGGAGCGGAATCGATGAACAGGGTCCTTATGAAGGGTAAATAGAAGTTGACAAATCACGTTGTGGCTTTAACGTAGGTAAGAAAACGTTCTTGCTAGAACCCTAATTCAGCCACGTAAAACTTGCAACAACAATTAGAGGACGTCTAACTTGTTTTTGCAGCAAGTGGTTTGTGATATGATATGGCCAAAGTTGTGATGAATGATGAATGATCTATATGTGATGTATGAGATGTTCATGCTATTGTAATAGGATTCACGACTTGCATGTCGATGAGTATGACAACCGGCAGGAGCCATAGGAGTTGTCTTTATTCTTTTAATGACCTGCGTGTCATCAAGAAACGCCATGTAAATTACTTTACTTTATTGCTAAACGCGTTAGCCATAGTAGTAGAAGTAATAGTTGGCGAGCAACTTCATGGAGACACGATGATGGAGATCATGATGATGGAGATCATGGTGTCAAGCCGGTGACAAGATGATCATGGAGCCCCAAGATGGAGATCAAAGGAGCTGTGTGATATTGGCCATATCATGTCACGTTTATTATTTGATTGCATGTGATGTTTATCATGTTTTGCATCTTGTTTACTTAGAACGACGGTAGTAAATAAGATGATCCCTCACAATAAATTCAAGAAGTGTTTCCCCTAACTGTGCACCGTTGCGACAGTTCGCTGTTTCAAAACACCACGTGATGATCGGGTGTTTTATTCAGACGTTCACATACAACGGGTGTAAGACAGATTTACACATGCAAACACTTAGGTTGACTTGACGAGCCTAGCATGTACAGACATGGCCTCGGAACACAGAAGACCGAAAGGTCGAGCATGAGTCGTATAGAAGATACGATCAACATGAAGATGTTCACCGATGTTGACTAGTCCGTCTCACGTGATGATCGGACACGGTCTAGTTTAACTCGGATCATGTAATACTTAGATGACTAGAGGGATGTCTAATCTAAGTGGGAGTTCACTAATAATTTGATTAGTTGAACTTAATTATCATGAACATAGTCTAAAATCTTTGCAATATGTCTTGTAGATCAAATGGCCAACGTAGTCCTCAACTTCAACGCGTTCCTAGAGAAAACTAAGCTGAAAGACGATGGCAGCAACTATACGGACTGGGTCCGGAACCTGAGGATCATCCTCATAGCTGCCAAGAAAGATTATGTCCTACAAGCACCGCTTGGTGACGCACCCGTTCTCCCTGCGGAACAAGACGTTATGAACGCTTGGCAGGCACGTTTCGATGACTACTCCCTCGTTCAGTGCGGCATGCTTTACAGCCTAGAGCCGGGGCTCCAAAAGCGTTTTGAGAGACATGGATCATATGAGATGTTCGAAGAGCTGAAAATGGTTTTCCAAGCTCATGCCCGGGTCGAGAGATATGAAGTCTCCGACAAATTCTTCAGCTGTAAGATGGAGGAAAACAGTTCTGTCAGTGAGCACATACTCACTATGTCTGGGTTGCATAACCGCTTGACTCGGCTGGGAGTTAATCTCCCGGATGATGCGGTCATTGAAAGAATCCTCCAGTCGCTTCCACCAAGCTACAAGAGCTTTGTGATGAACTTCAATATGCAGGGGATGGAAAAGACCATTCCTGAAGTATTTGCTATGCTGAAATCAGCAGAGGTAGAAGTCAGGAAGGAACATCAAGTGTTGATGGTCAATAAAACCACTAAGTTCAAGAAAGGCAAGGGTAAAAAGAACTTCAAGAAGGACGGCAAGGAGGTTGCCGCGCCCGGCAAGCAAGCTGCCGGGAAGAAGCCAAAGAATGGACCCAAGCCCGAGACTGAGTGCTTTTATTGCAAGGGAAGCGGTCACTGGAAGCGGAACTGCCCTAAGTACTTAGCGGATAAGAAGGCCGGCAAAACAAAAGGTATATGTGATATACATGTAATTGATGTGTACCTTACTAGTGCCCGTAGTGGCTCCTGGGTATTTGATACCGGTGCAGTTGCTCACATTTGTAACTCAAAGCAGGGGCTGCGGAATAAGCGGAAACTGGCAAAGGACGAGGTGACGATGCGCGTCGGGAATGGTTCCAAGGTCAATGTGATCGCCGTCGGCACGCTACCTCTGCATCTCCCTTCGGGATTAGTTTTAAACCTTAATAATTGTTATTTAGTGCCAGCTTTGAGCATGAACATTGTATCGGGATCTCGTTTAATTCGAGATGGCTACTCTTTTAAATCTGAGAATAATGGTTGTTCCATTTTTATGAGAGATATGTTTTATGGTCATGCTCCTATGGTGAATGGTTTATTCCTTATGAATCTCGAACGTGATGCTACACATATTCATAATGTGAGTACCAAAAGAAGTAAGGTTGATAATGATAGTCCCACATACCTGTGGCACTGCCGCCTTGGTCACATAGGTGTCAAACGCATGAAGAAGCTCCATGCTGATGGACTTTTAGAGTCTCTTGATTATGAATCATTTGACACGTGCGAACCATGCCTTATGAGTAAAATGACCAAGACTCCATTCTCAGGAACAATGGAGCGAGCAACCGACTTATTGGAAATCATACATACTGATGTGTGCGGTCCGATAAGTGTTGAGGCTCGCGGTGGCTATCGTTATGTTCTCACCCTCACTGATGATTTAAGTAGGTATGGGTATATCTACTTAATGAAACACAAGTCTGAAACCTTTGAAAAGTTCAAGGAATTTCAGAGTGAGGTTGAAAATCAACGTGACAGGAAAATCAAGTTTCTACGATCAGATCGTGGAGGAGAATACTTGAGTCACGAGTTTGGGGCACACTTAAGAAAATGTGGAATAGTTTCACAACTCACGCCGCTTGGAACACCTCAGCGTAATGGTGTGTCCGAACGTCGTAATCGCACTCTGTTAGATATGGTGCGATCTATGATGTCTCTTACCGATTTACCGCTTTCTTTTTGGGGCTATGCTTTAGAGACTGCCGCATTCACTTTAAATAGGGCTCCGTCGAAATCCGTTGAGACGACACCGTATGAATTATGGTTTGGGAAGAAACCTAAGCTGTCGTTTCTAAAAGTTTGGGGATGCGATGCTTATGTCAAGAAACTTCAACCTGAAAAGCTCGAACCCAAGTCGGAAAAATGCGTCTTCATAGGATACCCAAAAGAAACTATTGGGTACACCTTCTACCTCAGATCCGAAGGCAAGATCTTTGTTGCCAAGAATGGGTCCTTTCTGGAGAAAGAGTTTCTCTCGAAAGAAGTAAGTGGGAGGAAAGTAGAGCTTGATGAAGTATCACCTCTTGAACCGGAAAATGGCGCAACTCAAGAAAATGTTCCTGAGGTGCCAGCGCCGACTAGAGAGGAAGATAATGATAATGATCAAGATACTTCTGATCAAGCTCCTACTGAAATTCGAAGGTCCACAAGGACACGTTCCGCACCAGAGTGGTACGGCAACCCTGTCTTGGAAATCATGCTGTTAGACAACGGTGAACCTTCGAACTATGAAGAAGCGATGGCGGGCCCGGATTCCGACAAATGGCTGGAAGCCATGAAATCCGAGATAGGATCCATGTATGAAAACAAAGTATGGACTTTGACTGACTTGCCCGTTGAGCGGCGAGCCATAGAAAATAAATGGATCTTTAAGAGGAAGACAGACGCGGATGGTAATGTGACCATCTATAAAGCTCGGCTTGTCGCTAAGGGTTATCGACAAGTTCAAGGGGTTGACTACGATGAGACTTTCTCACCGGTAGCGAAGCTGAAGTCCGTCCGAATCATGTTAGCAATTGCCGCATTCTATGATTACGAAATATGGAAAATGGACGTCAAAACGGCATTCCTTAATGGTTTCCTTAAGGAAGAATTGTATATGATGCAGCCGGAAGGTTTTGTCGATCCTAAGAATGCTGACAAAGTGTGCAAGCTCCAACGCTCGATTTATGGGCTGGTGCAAGCATCACGGAGTTGGAACATTCGCTTTGATGAGATGATCAAAGCGTTTGGGTTTACACAGACTTATGGAGAAGCCTGCGTTTACAAGAAAGTGAGTGGGAGCTCTGTAGCATTTCTCATATTATATGTAGATGACATACTTTTGATGGGAAATGATATAGAACTCTTGGACAGCATCAAGGCCTACTTGAATAAGAGTTTTTCAATGAAGGACCTTGGAGAAGCTGCTTATATATTAGGCATCAAAATCTATAGAGATAGATCAAGACGCCTCATAGGTCTTTCACAAAGCACATACCTTGATAAGATATTGAAGAAGTTCAATATGGATCAATCCAAGAAGGGGTTCTTGCCTGTGTTACAAGGTGTGAAATTGAGCTCAGCTCAATGTCCGACCACGGCAGAAGATATAGAAGAGATGAGCGTCATCCCCTATGCCTCAGCCATAGGTTCTATTATGTATGCCATGCTGTGTACCAGACCTGATGTAAACCTTGCCGTAAGTTTGGTAGGAAGGTACCAAAGTAATCCCGGCAAGGAACACTGGACAGCAGTCAAGAATATCCTGAAGTACCTGAAAAGGACTAAGGAAATGTTTCTCGTTTATGGAGGTGACGAAGAGCTCGTCGTAAAGGGTTACGTCGACGCTAGCTTCGACACAGATCTGGATGACTCTAAGTCACAAACCGGATACGTGTATATTTTGAATGGTGGGGCAGTAAGCTGGTGCAGCTGCAAGCAAAGCGTCGTGGCGGGATCTACATGTGAAGCGGAGTACATGGCAGCCTCGGAGGCAGCACATGAAGCAATATGGGTGAAGGAGTTCATCACCAACCTAGGAGTCATACCCAATGCGTCGGGGCCGATCAAGCTCTTCTGTGACAACACTGGCGCTATTGCACTTGCCAAGGAGCCCAGGTTTCACAAGAAGACAAGGCACATCAAGCGTCGCTTCAACTCCATTCGTGAAAATGTTCAAAATGGAGACATAGAGATTTGTAAAGTACATACGGACCTGAATGTAGCAGATCCGTTGACTAAACCTCTCCCTAGAGCAAAACATGATCAACACCAGAATTCCATGGGTGTTCGATTCATCACAATGTAACTAGATTATTGACTCTAGTGCAAGTGGAAGACTGTTGGAAATATGCCCTAGAGGCAATAATAAAAGCATTATTATTATATTTCCTTGTTCATGATAATTGTCTTTATTCATGCTATAATTGTGTTATCTGGAAATCGTAATACATGTGTGAATAACAGACATCAACATGTCCCTAGTGAGCCTCTAGTTGACTAGCTCGTTGATCAACAGATAGTCATGATTTCCTGACTATGGACACTGGATGTCATTGATAACGAGATCACATCATTAGGAGAATGATGTGATGGACAAGACCCAATCCTAAACATAGCACAAGATCGTATAGTTCGTTTGCTAGAGTTTTCTAATGTCAAGTATCTTTTCCTTAGACCATGAGATCGTGTAACTCCCGGATACCGTGTGCTTTGGGTATGCCAAACGTCACAACGTAACTGGGTGACTATAAAGGTAGACTACGGGTATCTCCGAAAGTGTCTGTTGGGTGACATGGATCAAGACTGGGATTTGTCACTCCGTATGACGGAGAGGTATCACTGGGCCCACTCGGTAATGCATCATCATAATGAGCTCAGAGTGACCAAGTGTCTGGTCACGGGATCATGCATTACGGTACGAGTAAAGTGACTTGCCGGTAACGATATTGAACGAGGTATTGGGATACCGACGATCGAATCTCGGGCAAGTAACATATCGATAGACAAAGGGAATAGCGTACGGGGTTGATAGAATCCTCGACATCGTGGTTCATCCGATGAGATCATCGTGGAGCATGTGGGAGCCAACATGGGTATCCAGATCCCGCTGTTGGTTATTGACCGGAGAGTCGTCTCGGTCATGTCTGCTTGTCTCCCGAACCCGTAGGGTCTACACACTTAAGGTTCGGTTACGCTAGGGTTGTAGGGATATGTATATGCAGTAACCCGAATGTTGTTCGGAGTCCCGGATGAGATCCCGGACGTCACGAGGAGTTCCGGAATGGTCCGGAGGTAAAGATTCATATATGGGAAGTCCTGTTTCGGGCATCGGGACAAGTTTCGGGGTTATCGGTATTGTACCGGGACCACTGGAAGGGTCCCGGGGGTCCACCGGGTGGGTCCACCTGTCCTGGGGGGGCACATGGGCTGTAAGGGGGTGCGCCTTGGCCTAATGGGCCAAGGGCACCAGCCCCACATAGGCCCATGCGCCTAGGGTTCAAGGGGGCAAGAGTCCTAGGAGGGTAAGGCACCTCCTAGGTGCCTTGGGGGGGAGGGAAACCCCCCTTGGCCGCCGCACCCCCTAGGAGATTGGATCTCCTAGGGCCGGCCATCCCCCCTTGGCACCCCTATATATAGTGGGGGAGAGGAGGGACTTCATACCTGAACGCCCTGGCCTTTGGTTGCCTCGTTCTCCCTCCCCAACACCTCCTCCACCTCCGTAGTGCTTAGCGAAGCTCTGCCGGAGTACTGCAGCTCCATCAACACCACGCCGTCGTGCTGCTGCTGGTGCCATCTCCCTCAACCTCTCCTCCCTCCCTTGCTGGATCAAGAAGGAGGAGACGTGTCTGTTCCGTACGTGTGTTGAACGCGGAGGTGCCGTCCGTTCGGTGCTGGTCATCGGTGATTTGGATCACGTCGAGTACGACTACATCATCACCGTTCTTTTGAACGCTTCCGTGCGCGATCTACAAAGGTATGTAGATGCATCTAATCACTCGTTGCTAGATGAACTCCTAGATGATCTTGGTGAAACGAGTCGGAAAATTTTTGTTTTCTGCAACGTTCGCCAACAAGCCACCACCTGACCCACGGTCATACCGGAAGGCATTAGAGTTTTTAAATTCCTGCATAATATAACAATCCTTCCAAAGGTGGTTAGCCGGCGCCTCCTTCGTCCCGTGTTTTGGGCAAGGCTGATTCAGCAAATAGTTTAAGCGATCCGGGTTAGGATTTGGAGCCCCATTACGATTCGCCGCTTTACCTCTGCGCCGCTGACCCTTGTCCTGCGCATTAGTGTTAGCCACAAAGTCCATGCTGCCATCCGCTTTACGCTTGCCTCCGTTTCCATGGCCCGCCGGTTTGTATTGATGCCCCTTAGAGTTGCTATTCTTTTTTCCCTTCCCTGCTTCGTCATCATCAGTCTCGGGATCCTTGGTACTATCAGAATCAGCATACTTCACTAAAGCGGCCATGAGAGTTCCCATGTCATTACAGAACCGTTTCATACGCCCCAACTTCAACTTTAGAGGCTTAAACCGGTAGTTGCCCTCCAGGGTTAAGATTGCAGAGTCAGCATTGATCCTGTCAGACGAGTGCAAGACTTCAGAAACGCGGCGTACCCAATGGGTTGTTGACTCTCCGTCCTCCTGAACACAAGCCGCCAAGTCTACTATGGATTTAGGCTGCTTACAAGTATCTTTGAAATTCTGGATAAACCGGGTCCGCAACTGGGCCCATGAACTGATAGAATTAGGCGGCAGGCTCTTCAACCAAGTACGTGTTGTGCCTTCAAGCATCATGGTGAAGTACTTTGCTCACGCGGTATCATCCACATCCAACATCTCCATTGCCATCTCATAACTCTCTACCCACGCTTCTGGAGATAAATCAGCGGTGTAATTTGGCACCTTGCGCGGACCCTTGAAGTCCTTGGGCAGGCGTACATTGCGTAAAGCGGGGACTAAACAGGGCACACCCAAGCTAGATGTGACCCCTAGCCCGGCAAAGGTGGTAGGACGAACCGGTGTAAGCTGATCTGCCTCGTTCTGTGCTGCTAACTCGGCCTCCCTTCGTGTCCGGGCCCGGTCCACTACATCCTGAGCATCGTGAACACCACCGGCTGGGTTATTGCCACGGGACGTTTCACGGCCCCGCGCATTGCTTGAGATGGCCGGTTCATCCAGGCGCCTGCTATAGCTCCGGCTTGGACGAGGTGTGGAATGAATCCGATCGCGGCTGTATGAATATGCCTCCTGTTGAATCAAAGCGGTCCGGAGAAGTTCCTTAACCCGGCGCGTCTCTATTGCTTGTGGAGAGTCTCCTTCGACTGGGATAGCTTCTAATCACGCAGCAGCTGCGAAAAGATTGTCCATGGGATTAGAATAATGACCCGGAGGTGTCTGGACCGGCGGAGGAATCACAATGTTCTGCCGAGGAGGTTCCATCAGGCGGGGTTGGACCGTCGCTCCTGGCCCTGGTGCCTCGACCCGGTTTACCTCCAGGTGCCCCGGTGGATTACTGGTTCCAGCTCCCGGAGTGTGAAAGAGATTTCGAGGGTCGAACCCTAACGGCAGGCGTGATCTGTGCTTCCGCTTCAAGACCTCCTGTGATGCGTTCTGGTCGAGCATGAGCTTATAGGCCTGGGCGTCCAAAGCGGCCCGCTCTGTAGCCATCCTATCCTTCTCCGCTGCCAGGTCGGCTTTGGCCTGTACTATCTGCTCTCTCACCTTTGCAATCTCCGCATCATGGGCCTCCTGATCCGCCGGATTGGCCTCTGCCATAAGTGCCGCTAGTGCATCAAACAGGTCAGACAGAATTTGAACCGGTGGGGGCATAAGGCCTCCTGCCCTTGCTGCCGCCGCCGCTGCTGATCCGGAGAGCATTGCTGCTGCGGTTGAAGAGTGATTCGCCGCCTGCGTGCCGGCCATGAATATTCCAACCCGGTTGATCTGATCTAGGGGGTCCGGAACACTGTCGCCATCGGAACATCCCCTAATCTGGTTGTCTTGCAACTGGTACAATGATTCGGTCTCTCTGGTTGAGGACTCGTCGCCGGAATAGATGACGGTCTCGCTACCGTATACTGACTCGTCCTCATGCTCTCCTCTGTGGATGACTCCCACGAAGGCTCGCTTCACGGCCGGTTTAACCTGGGTAGATCTCGCACGCTGAGCCGTCTCGACGAGGTCGGTGCGGATGTCCGGCTCAGGCCCAGGCTCACCAATCTTGCCGATGAACACGTGTATGCCACCAAAGGGGACCCGGTACCCGTACTCGATCGAGCCGGCTTCGGGACCCCATCCTGCATCGTCGATGTAGAGCTTGCCGCGACGACTCTTGGTCATCCGGCCCACAGCATAGCCTTCGAGTCCTTTGAGCTTGCCCTCCAAGATCATCAAACCGCCGTGCGATAGCCCCACGGTGGGCGCCAACTGTCGTGGATTTGTCACGGCAGATGTCCTCGTGAAAGGACTTAGTCGTGGAGCCATCGCTACAGGTTAACTAGGCTCGAGCTGTTGTTGTCTGTCCTTGAACCGCCGCCGGGTCGTCCCCTTATATACACGGGTGACGCCCGTCGGTCCACAGAGTCCCACACCGGTTCATACTCGTATCCCGGTTGGTCTCTCTCTATTCCTAACTTACAATGCAAGTTTACATATCAAGCCGGTTTATAGCTACAGGTTCTAAACCGACTACAGGCCTTGGGCCTTCATCTGCTTAATCACCTTTATACTACTAATGAAGTTAACCCGGCCCAGGTAGGCCGGTTCACACCTAGCAGTAATATCCCCAACAATCAACATAGTGTCGTTCACCATTGAAAACTACTCCATCTCACGTGATGATCGGACATGGCTTAGTTGATTTGTATCACGTGATCACTTAGATGATTAAAGGGATGTCTATCTAAGTGGGAGTTCTTAAGTAATATGATTAATTGAACTTTAATTTATCATGAACTTAGTACCTGATAGTATTTTGCATGTCTATGTTGTTGTAGATCAATGGCCCGTGCTACTGTTCCTTTGAATTTTAATGCGTTCCTAGAGAAAGCTAAGTTGAAAGATGATGGCAGTAACTACACGGACTGGGACCGTAACTTTAGGATTATCCTCATTGATGCATAGAAGAATTATGTCCTGGAAGCACTCTTAGGTGTACCACCCGCGCCTGCAACTGCAGACATTGTGAGTGCCGGGCAGAGGCGTGTTGATGACTACTCGATAGTTCAGTGTGCCATGCTTTACGGCTTTGAATCGGGACTTCAAAGACGTTTTGAACGTCACGGAGCATAAGAAATGTTCCAAGAGTTGAAGTTAATATTTCAAGCAAATGCCCAAGTTGAGAGATATGAAGTCTCCAACAAGTTCTAGAGCTTCAAAATGGAGGAGAATAGTTCTATCAGTGAACACATACTAGAATGTCTGGGTACCATAACCACTTGACTTAGCTGGGAGTTGATCTTCCAGTTGATAGTGTCATTGACAGAGTTCTTCAATCACTGCCACCAAGCTATAAAGGCTTCGTGATGAACTACAATATGGAAGGGATGAACAAGACTATTCCCGAGCTCTTCGCGATGCTAAAGGCTGCGAAGGTAGAAATCAAAAAGGAGCATCAAGTGTTGATGGTCAATAAGACCACTAGTTTCAAGAAAAAAGGCAAAGGGAAGAAGAGGAACTTCAAGAAGAACGGCAAAAAGGTTGCTTCTCAAGAGAAGAAACCCAAGACTGGACGTAACCCTGAAACTGAGTGCTTCTACTGCAAAGGGACTGGTCACTGGAAGCGGAATGCCCCAAGTATTTGCCGAATAAGAACGATGGCAAAGTGAAAGGTATATTTTTGATATACATGTTATTGATGTGTACCTTACTAATGCTCGCAGTAGCGCCTAGGTATTTGATACTGATTCAGTTGCTCATATTTACAACTCGAAACAGGGGCTACGGATTAAGCGAAGATTGTCTAAGGACGAGGTGATGATGCGCGTGGGAAATGTCTCCAAGATCGACGTGATCACCGTCAGCACGCTACTGCTACGTCTTGAGCTTGCGTTGGTTTTCCTCGAAGAGGAGAGGGTGATGCATCAATAGTAGCGTAAGTATTTCCCTCAGTTTTGAGAACCAAGGTATCAATCCAGTAGGAGGCTCCTCAACAAGTCCCACGAACCTGCACAAACAAATAAAGAACTCACAACCAATGCGACAAAGGGGTTGTCAATCCCTTCACGACCACTTGCGAAAGTGAGATCTGATAGAGATAGTATGATAAGATAATTATATTTTTGGTATTTTATAATATAGATGCAGAAAATAAAGATGCAAATGAAAGTAGGTTGGAAGCAAATATGCTAAGAGATAGACCCGGGGGCCATAGGTTTCACTAGAGGCTTCTCTCGAGAGACTAAGTATTACGGTGGGTGAACAAATTACTGTCGAGCAATTGATAGAAAAGCAAATAATTATGACGTTATCTAGCCGTGATCATGTATATAGGCATCACGTCGATAACAAGTAAACCGACTCCTGCCTGCATCTACTACTATTACTCCACACATCGACCGCTATCCAGCATGCATCTAGAGTATTAAGTTCATAAGAACAGAGTAACGCATTAAGCAAGATGACATGATGTAGAGGGATAAACTCAAGCAATATGATATAAACCCCATCTTGTTATCCTCGATGGCAACAATGCAATACGTGCCTTGCAACCCTTTCTGTCAGTGGGTAAGGACACCGCAAGATTGAACCCAAAGCTAAGCACTTCTCCCATGGCAAGAAAGATCAATCTAGTAGGCCAAACCAAACTGATAATTCGAAGAGACTTGCAAAGATAACTCAATCATACATAAAAGAATTCAATGAAGATTCAAATATTATTCATAGATAAACTTGATCATAAACCCACAATTCATCAGATCTCAACAAACACCCTGCAAAAAGAGTTTACATCGAATAGATCTCCACATCGTAAAAGGGTGATTATAAAGGTGCTCTACAAGTGTCTCTGAAGGTGGTTGTTGGGTTGGCATATATTGAGGTTAGGATTTGTCACTCCGTGTTTTGGAGAGGTATCTCTGGGCCCTCTCGGTAATACTCATCACTATAAGCCTTGCAATCATTGTAACTAATGAGTTAGTTGCGGGATGAAGTATTACGGAACGAGTAAAGAGACTTGCCGGTAACGAGATTGAACTAGGTATGATGATACTGACGATCGAATCTCGAGCAAGTAACATACCGATGATAAAGGGAACAACGTATGTTGTTACGCGGTTTGACCGATAAATATCTTTGTAGAATATGTAGGAACCAATATGAGCATCCAGGTTCAGCTATGGGTTATTGACTGGAAACGTGTCTCGGTCATGTCTACATAGTTCTTGAACCCGTAGGCTCCGCACGCTTAATGTTCGATGACGATTGGTATTATGAGTTTATGTGATATGATGTACCGAAGGTTGTTCAGAGTCCCGGATGTGATCACGAACATGATGAGGAGTCTCAAAATGGTCAAGACATAAAGATTGATATATTGGACAACTATATTAAGACACTGGAAGTGTTCCGGATAAGTTTCGAATAAAACCAGAGTACCGGAGGGTTACCAGAACCCCCCGGGGGCTTAATGGGCCTACATGGGCTTTAGTGGAAGAGATAGGAGGCAGCCAAGAGGTGGCCCCCCCAAGCCCAAGCCGAATTGGGAAGGGGGCCGGCCCCCCTTTCCTTCTTCTTCTCTTCCCCTTCCTTCCCCTCCTAGTTGGACTAGGAAAGTGGGGAAACCTACTCCTAGTAGGAGTAGGAATCCCCCCCTTGGGGCGCACCATGAGGCCAGTCGTCCCCCTCCTCCCCTCCTTTATATACGGGAGAGGGGGCCACCCCATAAACACACAAGTTGATCAAGTTGATCTTTTAGCCGTGTGCGGTGCCCCCCTCCACAGGTTTCCACCTTGGTCATATCATCATAGTGCTTAGGCGAAGCCCTGTGCCGGTAACTTCATCATCACTGTCACTACGCCCTCGTGCTGATAGAACTCTCCCTCGGCCGCAGCTGGATCTAGAGTTCGAGGGACGTCACCGAGCTGAATGTGTGCAGATCACGGAGGTGCCGTGCGTTTGGTACTTGATCGGTTCGATCGGGAAGACGTTCGACTACATCAACCGCGTTACATAACGCTTCCGCTTTCGGTCTACGAGGGTACGTGGACACACTCTCCCCCCATTGCTATGCGTCACCTAGATAGATCTTGCGTGATCGTAGGATTTTTTTTGAAATAATTGCGTTCTCCAACAATAAGGCCCGCCTTATCTCAAAGAAAATCTTTATCTTCTTTGAGGGCTTACATATCTCACATAGAGTTAAGCTTGACCTAACTACTTCTGGGTTCTTCTCATTTGGAAGGTCTATCATCTAGACCTACATGGAGATGAGTATCATTCTTTGGATGTGAGGATCACATTAATTATGAAAAGTATCTTCGAGCATTGGATGACAGGATCACTAGAATATGTATGCCCTCGCTAGCTGCAATGTACCGACAATTTGCTACTTACGAGTAAAGAGAGTCCGATCAAAATCACTTGTTAGGAACGAGAATATATCGACCAGAGGGGGGGGGTGAATGGGAGATTCAAAAATTCTTGCGAATGTTTTGAACCGAACCCAAACCCAGTAGCGGAAAAGATTTGGTACACTAGTAACAAATCAAGCACCCTACGGAGGAACAAATATTTCAAGGTATGAAGCAATAATTGTTCAAGCATAGTATCTCATGGGTTTAACTATATCGATGGTGATGCAATACACAAACAGATACAACAACATGGAGGAAAGCAGTAGTAGAACATTGATGGAACTACTAAGGGTTAAGTAATGTCACACCAAATGATATACAAACAGAGAAAATGGAGGCAAATAGAGCGAGAACTAATGATAAATGATCAGATAATCTATCATCACAGAGCACACAAAGTAACTGCAGAATGTCTTGCAGAAGAGTAAAGTGAATCGGAGGTGAGGTAGACCAGTTCGCCCTTTTACCAAAGGACTACGTCTGGTTGGAGGGACTTGTGATTGAACACAGAAGCAAACCTCTCTCCATCCTATTCTCCTTCAACTCGGAGCTGATCAGACTCCAGTTGATTTCACTAGGGATAGGTACTTGTCTGCAGTCTCCAAACCTTATATAGACCTCTTCATGAACCACAATGACTCTTGGTTACTGAAGACTTTGCTTGGTGAAGACAATTACTCTTCGACACTCAAGCTGACACCTATCCGTCTAGAGAGTGTGCAGCTCTCAAGAGTAATAGGTACAAGAACCCTATCTCAAATCTACTGTGATGCTCAACCACTGTCTAAGTTTCAGTTCTTCATTTTTCTCTCGGTGGATTTTAAACTCAAATCTCTCGGAGAGGGGATGCTCAATCAATCTTCTCAGAAATTTTAAGCGTAGTAGCCAACAGACAATGTTGGAGCAGGATGGTTATTTATAGCCGCAACCTTCCCTGATGGGAAATGACCAAATTGGACATGTGGATCAGCCAACGACCAAATGACAAAGATATCTCCTACAACATCGAAGAACAACGTCTTCTGCTGACAGGTAATCATTCAGAGCATAAAAAGATTTCACTCACTCTTTCACAGGTTTAGGCTAAGCATCAGAACGGACCTAAGCATCGAGTACCTATACCCCTGTTAATAGTATAGAGCTCCTATGACTGAAATATAGAGAGAAAAGAACAAAGAAATAAATGCTACATCTTCACTTCGTCTTTAATCGCCTCGATCGTAGTCAATTTCTTTGGACCACACCGAACATGTATTGCTTCAACTTAGCAATAATTTTAAGGGGCCAATTCTTCTTCAACACGTTCTTCTCACATATATGTCTACAACAAGTGTAGCTCATCCTTCTCTGCACCGCAAATGTTCTTTGATGAAGTTCCTCGAACTAGACACTGAATACAACATTCTCTTCGAGTCTTCATGGACTTTTCTCTGTGTGTGCACTAGCAAACAAATCAGTCCATGCATGTTTTTGTCAACAATCTCCAAAACACAAGGGCAAGACATTGCACCAACATCACTAAATAAGGTTTACCCCTTGCAAATGTCACCCCTCACCTTCTCTTGTATGACAAGTGGCGCACTGCATAGTGCACCACTTGTCATAATAAGAGAGCTTCCCTTTTTTCGTAAATATCATTTAAAAATATTTTATCTCTTAAACTGCACATCCAAATCACGAATCGTTTTCACTGTTGGATTTCTCATGTCAAAACCTTGGAAACTAGATCTCATGTTAATACGTTTCGATGATTTTTTTCATGAAAACCTAGAAACTGGAAAAAATGAATACAGAAAAGGCCTAGAAGCACAATGGCGTTTTTACAATTTTTTGGGGGAAAATACATGCTATGGTTTTCCATTTTTTGGGGAAAATCATTAGATCTCGCACGAGGGCACCAAGTTTAGGTTTTATTTGCTAAGACTAATGGTTTTGACATTCATAGTTTCTGAAACTTGAAATTTTGTTGTTCGCTCGCACTAAGTTCCAAATTTTGACGTTCGCATTTCTGAAACTTTTGATTTTATCATTGCTCGCACTAATATTGTTTTTATACTTCAACAATATATATTTATATTGGATCTTATTTGAAAGCTCTCGTCAGAAGCAACACAAATCCGGAAATGAAACATAATTTGAACTTTTGGTTGAAAACATATGAATTTTTTTAAATTTGGAAGACAAAATAGTGCTCCATCTGTTTCATAATATAGGGCGCATAGATTTTCCAAAAGTCAAACATTACAAACTCTGTCTATGTCCATTGACAAAAATATGTACATTTAAAATACCAAATGGACATAATTGGATACATCATCAGTTATATTTTCATGATATGTTTGAAATTGTATATATAAATGGCTTTCTCTGTACACTCACAGAATTTGCTTAGTTTGACTTTCCAGAAAATCTATACGCACTTACATCATGAAATGGATGGAGTATGAGCAAGGGGCTCGGTGCCCCCGCACTCACGTGCCACAAATCCTCTTTCCACTGCCAGGTTGCACCTGCCCTTACTATGTCCATTTTGCATCATGCTTTTACATTGATATTTATTGCATTATGGGCTGTTATTGTACGTTATATCACAATACTTATGTCTTTTCTCTTTTATTTTATAAGGTTTACAGGAAGAGGGAGAATGCCGGCAGTTGGAATTCTGGACTGGAAAAAGAAGCAAATATTAGAGACATATTCTGCGCAACTCCAAAAGTCCTGAAACTTCACGGAGAATATTTTTGGAAAATATAAAAAATATTGGGCAAAGAAAGCACCAAAGGGGGGCCACCTGCCATCCACAAGGATGGAGGGCGCGCCCTACCCCCCCTGGGCGCACCCTCCATCCTTGTGGGCCCCCTGGCAGGCCCCCAATGCTCACCTTCTACTATATGGTGTGTTTTGACCTGGAAAAATAAATAAGAAGGAAGCTTTCGGGACGAAGCGCCACCGTCTCGAGGCAGAACCTGGGCAAAACCAATCTAGGGCTCCGGCGGAGCTGTTCTGCGGGGGAAACATCCCTCCGGGAGGTGGAAATCATCGCCATCATCATCACCATCGATCCTCTCATCGAGAGGGGGTCAATCTCTATCAACATCTTCACCAGCACCATCTCCTCTGAAACCCTAGTTCATCTCTTGTATCCGATCTTTGTCTCAAAACCTCAGATTGGTACCTGTGGGTTGCTAGTAGTGTTGATTACTCCTTGTAGTTGACGCTAGTTTGGTTTATCCGGTGGAAGATCATATGTTCAGATCCTTAATGATAATTAATACTCCTGTGATTATGAACATGAATATGCTTTGTGAGTAGTTACGTTGGTTCCTGAGGACATGGGAGAAGTCACGTTATAAGTAATAATGTGAATTTGGTATTCGTTCGATATTTTGATGAGATGTATGTTGTATTTCCTCTAGTGGTGTTATGTGAACGTCGACTACATGACACTTCACCATGATTTGGGCCTAGGGTAAGGCATTGGGAAGTAATAAGTAGATGGTGGGTTGCTAGAGTGACAGAAGCTTAAACCCTAGTTTATGCATTGCTTCGTAAGGGGCTGATTTGGATCCATATGTTTCATGTTATAGTTAGATTTATCTTAATTCTTATTTCATAGTTGCGGATGCTTGTGAGAGGGGTTAATAATAAGTGGGAGGCTTGTCCAAGGAAGGACATCACCCAAGCACCGGTCCACCCACATATCAAATTATCAAAGTAACGAACGCGAATCATATGAGCATGATGAAAACTAACTTGACAGTAATTCCCATGTGTCCTCGGGAGCGCTTTGCTTTATATAAGAGTTTGTCCAGGCTTGTACTTTGCTACAAAAAGGATTGGGCCCCCTTGATGCACCTTAGTTATTTTTGTTACTTGTTACTTGTTACGAATTATCTTATCACAAAACTATCTGTTACCGATAATTTCAATGCTTGCAGAGAATACCTTGCTGAAAACCGCTTGTCATTTCCTTCTGCTCCTCGTTGGGTTCAAAACTCTTACTTATCAAAAGGACTACGATAGATCCCCTATACTTGTGGGTCAAAAAGACTCTTTTCTGGCGCCGTTGCCAGGGAGTGAAGCGCCTTTGGTAAGTGGAGTTTGGTAAAAACATTTATATAGTGTGCTGAAATTTACTGTCACTTGTTACTATGGAAATAATCCTTTGAGGAGCTTGTTCGGGGTATCTTCACCTCGACCGGAAGAGCAAAGAGTTGCTCCTCAACCTGCTGCACCTACTGAAAATATTTATTTTGAAATTCCTTCGGGTATGATAGAGAAACTGCTAGCTAATCCTTGTGCAGAAGATGGAACATTACATCCTGATATGCACCTAATCTACGTGGATGAAGTTTGTGGATTATATAAGCTTGCAGGTATGCCCGAGGATGCTGCCAAGAAGAAGGTCTTCCCTTTATCTTTGGAGGGAAAGTCATTGACATGGTATAGGCTATGTGATGATATTGGATCATGGAACTACAACCGATTGAAATTGGAATTTCATCAGAAGTTTTATCCTATGCATCTGGTTCATTGTGATCAGAATTATATATATAATTTTTGGCGTCGTGAAGGAGAAAGTATCGCTCAAGCTTGGGGGAGGCCTAAGTTAATGGTATATTCATGCCCCAATCATGAGCTCCCAAGAGAAATTATTATTAAAAAAAATTATGCTCGGCTTTCTCATAACAGTTGATCCATGCTCGATACTTATTGTACTGGTTCTTTTATGAAGAAGGATATTGAATTCAAATGGGACTTATTGGAAAGAATTAAACGCAACTCTGAAGATTGGGAACTCGAGAAGGTAAGGAGTCAGGTATAAACCTTAAGTTTGATTGTGTTAAATCTTTTATGGATACCGGTGCTTTTCGTGATTTTAGCACTAAATATGGACTTGACTCTGAGATAGTAGCTTATTTCTGTGAATCATTTGCTACTCATGTTGATCTCCCTAAGGAGAAGTGGTTTAAATATCATCCTCCCATTGAAGTGAAAGTAGTAGAACCTATTAAAGTTGAATAAGAAACTATTACTTATAATGTTGATCCTATTGTTCATACTGCTTATATTGACAAACCACCTTTTCCTGTTAGAATAAAGGATCACGCTAAAGCTTCAACTGTGGTTTGTAAGAGTTATACTAGAACACCTACACTCCCTGAACAAATTAAAGTTGAACCTACTATTGCTATGGTTAAAGATCTCTTGGTCGATTATACTGATGCGCATGTTATTTATCTTTGTGATGAAGTTGCTAGAATTGCTAAACCTGATACTAAAGATAAACATAGACTTGTTGTTGGCATGCCCGATGTTTCTCTTAAAATACGAGATCATTGTTATCATGGCTTATGTGATGTGGGTGCTAGTGTGAGTGCAATACCTTATACCTTATACCAAGAAATTATGAATGATATTGCACCTGCTGAGATAGAAGATATTGATGTTACTATTAAGCTTGCCAATAGAGATATTATATCACCAGTTGGGATTGTTAGAGATGTTGAAGTCTTGTGTGGGAAAATTAAGTACCCTACTGATTTTCTTGTTCTTAGTTCCCCACAAGATATTTTTTGTCCCATTATATTTGGTAGAACTTTCTTGAATACTGTTAATGCGAAGATAGACTGCGAGAAAGATATTGTTACTGCCGGTTTAGGGGATATGTCTCATGATTTTAATTTCTCTAAATTCTGTAGACAACCCCATGATAAAGAATTGCCTAGTAAGGATAAATTATTGGTCTTGCTTCTATTGTCGTGCCTCCTACTGATCCTTTAGAACAATATTTGCTAGACCATGAAAATGATATGTTTATGAATGAAAAAGGGAAATAGATGAAATATTGTTTAATCAAGGACCTATTTTGAAACACAATTTGCCTGTTGAAATCCTTGGGGATCCTCCTCCACCCAAGGGTGATCCCGTCTTTGAGCTGAAACAATTACCTGATACTTTGAAATATGCTTATCTTGATGAAAAGAAGATATATCCTATTATTATTAGTGTTAACCTTTCAGAGCATGAAGAAAACAAGTTACTGAAAACTCTGAAGAAGCACCGTGCTGCTATTGGATATACTCTTCATGATCTTAAGGGAATTAGTCCCACTTTATGTCAGCACAAAATCAATTTGGAGCTTGATGCTAAACCATTTATTGATCACCAACGAAGGTTAAATCCTAAAATGAAAGAAGTGGTAAGAAATGAAATACTAAAGCTTCTGGAGGCAGGTATAATTTATCCTATTGCTGATAGTAAGTGGGTAAGTCCAGTTCATTGTGTCCCTAAGAAGGGAGGTATTACTGTTGTTCCTAATGATAAGAATGAATTGATCCCACAAAGAACCATTACAGGTTATATAATGGTAATTGATTTCCGCAAATTAAATAAAGGTACTAGAGAAGATCATTACCCTTTAACTTTTATTGACCAAATGCTAGAAACATTATCCAAACATACACATTTTTTGCTTTCTAGATGGTTATTCTGGTTTCTCTCAAACACCTGTGTTAAAAGATGATCAGGAAAAGACCACTTTTACTTGCCCTTTCGGTACTTTTGCTTACAGACATATGCCTTTTGGTTTATGCAATGCACCTGCTACCTTTCAAAGATGTATGACTGCTATATTCTCTGACTTTTGGGAAAAGATTGTTTAGGTTTTCATGGATGATTTCTCCGTTTACGGAACTTCTTTTGATGATTGCTTAAGCAACCTTGATCGAGTTTTGCAGAGATGTGAAGAAACTAATCTTGTCTTGAATTGGGAGAAGTGCCACTTTATGGTTAAAGAAGGTATTGTCTTGGGGCATAAAATTTCTTAAAGTGGTATTGAAGTTGATAAAGCTAAATTAGATGTTATTGAAAAGATGTCGTGTCCTAAATATATCAAAGGTATAAGAAGTTTCCATGGTCATGCTGGTTTCTATAGGAGGTTTATTAAAGACTTCTCTAAAATTTCTAGGCCTCTCACTAATCTCTTGCAAAAAGATGTTCCTTTTGTTTTTGATGATGATTGTGTAGAAGCATTTGAAATACTTAAGAAAGCCTTGATTTCTGCACCTATTGTTCAACCACCTGATTGAAATTTACCCTTTGAAATTATGTGTGATGCTAGTGATTATGTTGCTGGTGCTATCCTAGGGCAAAGAGTTGATAAGAAGTTGAATGTTATTCATTATGCTAGTAAAACTCTAGACAGTGCCCAGAGAAATTACGCTACTACTGAAAAGGAATTTTTAGCAGTTGTTTTCGCTTGTGATAAGTTTAGACCTTTTATTGTTGATTCTAAAGTAACTGTTCACACTGATCATGCTGCTATTAAATATCTTATGGAAAAGAAAGATGCAAAACCTAGGCTTATTAGATGGGTTCTCTTGTTACAAGAATTTGGTTTGCATATTATTGATAGAAAGGGAGCTGAGAACCCCGTTGCAGACAACTTTTCTAGGTTAGTAAATGTTCTTTATGGCCCACTGCCTATTGATGATAGTTTTTTTGATGAATAATTGCTGTCATAAATGCTTCTCGTACTACTCCTTGGTATGTTGATTGTGCTAATTATATTGTTGCTAAATTTATACCACCTAGTTTCACATACCAGCAAAAGAAAAAGTTTTTCTATGATTGAAGACATTACTTTTGGGATGACCCACACCTTTATAAAGAAGGAGTAGATGGTGTTATTAGATGTTGCATACCTGAGCATGAACAGGAACAGATCCTATGCAAGTGTTACTCCGAGGCTTACGGAGGACACCACGCTGGAGATACAACTGCACATAAGGTATTGCAATCCGGTTGATATTGGCCTACTCTCTTCAAGGATGCTCGTAAGTTTGTCTTGTCTTGTGATGAATGCCAAAGAATTGGTAATATTAGTAGACGTCAGGAAATGCCTACGAATTATTCACTTGTTATTGAACCATTTGATGTTTGGGGCATTGATTATATGGGACCTTTTCCTTCCTCTAATGGGTATACACATATTCTAGTTGTTGTTGATTATATTACTAAGTGGGTAGAAGCTATTTCCAACTAGTAGTGGTGATCATAACACTTCTATTAAGATGCTTAAAGAAGTTATTTTTCTGAGGTTTGGAGTCCCTGGATATTTAATGACTCATGGTGGTTCACATTTTATTCATGGTGCTTTCCATAAAATGCTTGCTAAGTATGATGTTAACCATAGAATTGCATCTCCATATCATCCTCAGTCTAGTGGTCAAGTAGAATTGAGTAATAGAGAGATGAAATTGATTTTTGCAAAAAACTGTTAATAGATCTAGAAAGAATTGGTCAAATAAACTTGATGATCATTATGGGCTTATAGAACTATTTATAAAAATCCTATGGGTATGTCTCCGTATAAATTGGTTTATGGAAAGGCTTGTCACTTACCTCTCAAACTAGAACATAAGGCATATTGGGCTATTAAAGAGCTCAATTATGATTTCAATCTTGCCGGTGAGAAGAGGTTATTTGACATTAGCTCGCTTGATGAATGGAGAACCCAAGCCTATGAGAATGCCAAGTTGTTTAAAGAAAACGTTAAAAGATGGCATGACAAGAGGATACAAAAGTGTGAGTTTAATGTAGGTGATCATGTTTTTCTATACAACTCTCATTTAAGATTTTTTTTTGCAGGAAAACTTCTCTCTAATGGGAAGGACCTTACATTATCGAGGAGGTCTATCATGCCAGTGCCATCAAAATCAACAATGTCGAAGGCAAAATCTGAAGGTGGTAAACGGTCAAAGAATCAAACATTTTATCTCAGGTAATCAAATAAATGTTGAGACCAATATAATTGATACCGTAACACCGGAGGAGTACATAAGGGACACTTTCCAGAACGTTTCAGACTCTGAAAAGGAATAGGTATGTGGTACGGTAAGTAAACCGGCTCCAAAATTGTTCTAATAGAAATTTTTCTCCGTTTTGGAATATTTAAAAAATTAGGAAAATTAAAAGTTGTCCGAAAGAGACACGAGGAGACCACAAGGGTGGAGGGCGCGCCCTACCCCCTGGACGCGCCCCCCTGCCTTGTGGCCACCTCGTGTACCCCCTGAACTCCGTTTTCTTGCACAATACTTCTTTTGGTCGGTAAAAATTCATTATATAAGCTCTCGAAGGTTTTGACCATCGTACCACGAAAAAAATCCTCTGTTTTTGTTTCGAGCTGTTTTTTTGACAGATCTAGATCACCATGACGTCTCCAAGCGCCCCAAGGACAAGTTTTTTGAGAAGGTCATCAACCCTTACCTCGCGGAGGTACTGCAACACCCTCAAACTATTGAGATGTGTGAGGGGGTGCTGCACATCCGCGATGTTGAGGGACCGATGAAGAACGGAAGTGTGGAGACAAGACTCGAAGCAATGGAGCAACAAGTTTTCAAGTGCCAAGGGATGGTGGAACATGGACTCAACGCCAATCACATGATGATCACGGAGTTCACCAAGAATCACAAGCTGGATGCCAAGAACATCAGGGAGGCCATCTTCAAGCTTCATGAGAAAATTGAGCATCTCTAAGCCCAGATCTATGACCTGCAAAACCAAAACTATGAATATGAATATAGATTCAAGAAAATGAGTTTGGCTGCAGATTTGAGGATCCTGAAGACTCGTTCATCCTTTTACAATGGTGAGCCTATGCCCTGGAAGATGGACGACAAGCCTACATCATCAACAACTCCATCATCACCAGCTCCGAAGAAAGAGACATAAATACATGGGTATGGGCACTCCCCTTGGCAACTGCCAAGCTTGGGGGAGGTGCCCCGGTATCGTATCACCATAACACCTCTATCTTTATCGTTTTTCTTAGTTCGATCCATTTGGTTATTTCTTGATCTAGTAGAATAAATTTTTTAGTATGATCTAGTTTGAGTTTTGTTTTGATCTCTATCTATGTAATCGAGTCCGTGAGTTATATATAATAAAGAGTAGTTTTGAGTTGAGGGCTTTGCTATCTTGCTATGATCTTGATAAAAATAAAAGAAAGAATAAAAAGAAATAGAAAGATCATATATTGATCTTATGGAGAGTAACGACTTCACATATAAAGAGTATGATGAATAAAAGTTGTTGAGAGTTGACAAACATAGTTTGTGTCATTGTTGCAATTAATAGGAAGTAATAAAGAAAGAGAGGCTTCACATATAAATATACTGTCTTGTACATCTTTTGTGATTGTGAGCACTCATTAAAATATGACATGCTAAAAAGTTGATGTTGGAAAAGGAAGATAACATAATGGGTTATGTTTCCTTATATCCGAATAGAAGTTATATTATCATGAATCATCCAACAAGTTAAGCTTGCCTTTCCCTCTCATGCTAGGCAAATTCTTTGCACCAAGTAGAGATACTACTTGTGCTTCCAAACATCCCTAAACCTAGTTTTGCCATGAGAGTCCACCATACCTACCTATGGATTGCGTAAGATCCTTCAAGTAAGTTGTCATCGGTGCAAGCAATAAAAATTGCTCTCTAAACATGTATGATTTATTAGTGTGAAGAAAATAAGCTTTATACAAATGTGTGATATGGAAGAAAATAAAAGCGACAGACTGCATAATAAAGTTCTTTATCACAAGCGGCAATATAAAGTGACGTTCTTTTGCATTAAGATTTTGTGCATCCAACCATAAAAGCGCATGAAAACTTCTGCTTCCCTCTGCGAAGGGCCTATCTTTTATTTTTACCCTTATACAAGAGTCATGGTGATCTTCACCTTTCCTTTTTACACTTTTTCCAAGCACTATGTGTTGGAGAGATCCGGATATATATATCCACTCAGATGTAGGCTTTCATAAAGTATTATTGTTGACATTACCCTTGAGGTAAAAGGTTGGGAGGCAAAACTATAAGCCCCTATCTTTCTTTGTGTCCAATTGAAACTTTGTACCCATAAGTATCGCGTGATTGTTAGCAATTGTGAAAGGCTAAATGATAGTTGAGTATGTGGACTTGCTGAAAAGCTCTTATATTGACTCTTTCCGATGTTATGATATATTGCAATTGCTTCAATGACTGATATCATAGTTTGTTAGTCTTCAATAAAGTTTCTAATTCATACTTTACCTTGTGAATGAATTGTTACTTTAGCATAAGAAATTATATTACACTATATGTTGTTGTTCTAAAGATGATCATGATGCCCTCATGTACTTATTTAATTTTATCGACACCTTTATCCCCAAACATGTGGACATATTTTTTGATATTGGCTTTCGCTTGAGGACAAGCGAGGTCTAAACTTGGGGGAGTTGATACGTCCATTTTGCATCCTGCTTTTATATTGATATTTATTGCATTATCAACTGTTATTATACGTTATATCTCAATACACTGGTACACGTCGGTGCTATACAAACGGTTTTTAACCCCTTTCCACGATGGCATTTGGAACCGTCGCCAAGTGAGTGTGGGCGACAGGGGGGGGTCCTTCCCACACGACCCAGAAACCGTCGGGGATAGGCATCGAAACCCAATTGTTTCCATTCATATGTACATCCCACACGGTGAATGCCAGAAAAACATTTCCGTTCGTATGTATATCACACACAGTCAATCCAAGTAGTACGTTTCCGTTTTTATGTACATCCCACACAGTGAATCCAGTAAACGTTTCCGTTCGTATGTACTTCCCACACAGTCAATACACGGAAAACGTTTCCGTTCGTATGTACATCCACACAGTCAATCCAGGGAAAAAGTTTCCGTTCGTATGTACATCCCAAACGATTAGGCTGCTATAGTCGTGTGAAAAAGGTTGACATCAACATTTAATCTGCCGATATATTTGTGATAGGTACGTTATCGTACACGGTTCAAGAATGTAAAATGTGTGCGGTGCCTCTACTAACGCCAACGTGTGCATTTTCGTAACTGTGTGTGATTGGTATTCCTATCACACACGCACATTGGTTTGAAACGTTTGCCGTATTATCATGAGTCGCACATGCATATGAGACGAAACAGTGTGTGCGTCCGAAGGGCATCACAAACGTTTCACGTCAAAGAACCATCTGTTTTCTTTCTAACCGTGTGCACATTATTTTATTCGCTCCTGTACAATTTTTTGGCTGTAATACGAATTGGAAATTTTGAAATATGAAATGTGCAATTCAAATACTCAGCACAATGGTTCACAACGAATCCTTAAATAAAATTGTCAGTACAATATGTTCAGTAATTATACGATTAGACATCAATTAACTATGATGAACCACAATATTTACAGGCGGTAAAGGTGAAGATACAAGTGTAAATCATTTTTGACTGCTGATGTTGTTGAAGAAGCGGAATGCCCATAATGTGCCTTCCCGCATGCCATAGGCGCGAACAATTTTGTCCAACCCCTTGTGACGATCGCCCGCTCATCCTTCACCAGCTTCAGGAAGACTTCTAGAGCATTATCATGGTAGCATGAATTATATACTTTGACCTTAGTTTCCTCCACTACGGTCATGTAGTTTGCAAGGTAATCATCAGCTTCGGAAACCACTGAAAAGAGAAAAATATCAGATCATGAGGTCTAATAGAGTAACTTGTTGTGGGCAGGGGGAAAAGGCAACAGATTACTTACCATCCTAAAGTTCACTGGTGTCTTGGACAAAGTTTAAATAAAGAGCTTAATTCCCATCACCCATTTCCCTCTCCTAACAATCTTTCTTAGTTTCCTCACTTGACGCTTGTTCATGAATATCTCATTGCCCCATACACAAAAGGGATCGAAGCGTGGATCAGTGCCACTCATATACATACCTACAAGCAACCAGTAAATGTTAGAAGCTAAATGAGATTGCACAAATGATGTAAAATACAACTACCTACATTCCTAAGTACAAGTATTTTTAGAGATTTCAATATGAACTACTTACGGATGTATATAGAATTATAAATATAGTTTAGATTATAATTTAGATTCACTCATTTTGCTCCTTATGTAGTCTATATTGGAATCTCTAAAAATACTTAAATTTAGGAATTGATGGTGTATAAGACATGGGATGCAGCAAACCTCGACGGCAAACAACAGCATCCCCCATTGTAGCCCTGTGTAAGTACATGGAAAGACAATGTTGACTACAACAGGGTTAACATCCACCAAAAATAGCAAATAGTAATAAAATGACAACATCTGTAGTGATATCTTCATTGTGAAAGAGTAGCACGGTAGCAAAGGGACGTATTTAAAAATGGATACAATTGTTAATTACAACAGGCTTAACAACATCCAAATTCATGTTTTGTAAGTTTGTAGCCATTGAAATACAACTGTTTAGAAATGGATACAACTATTGCAACAGGCTTAATGGCCATTGAAACCGGTACTGATAAAAATGCAACTGGCAGAGTTAAACATCACAAGGCAGGTGCTGCGAGAGCAGATAATGGCCCAGTTGTCTATAAGAAGGTAGGAAAATAGCTAAAATGTGTTAGGCATGTTTACTACAAGATGTTTAAGACATCGACCATACAAAACATAGCCATTAATTGCAACTGGTATTGGTAAGATTGAACTGGTGAGTTCATGCTTGGTAAGTCCTGAGAGGTAGTTGCCGGGGCACTTCATCTTGGCCAGAGCCCGCCCAAAGTCAGCCACGGCGGAAGCGAGCTCTTCCTTCGAGTCGAAGCATGGATCAGTGCCCCCGACATGTGTACCTACAAGAAGCAAGTAAATGTTAGAAGCCAAACTGCAATTGCACAAATGATGTAAAATAATGTAAGACATGGGATGCAGTTAACCTCGACGGCAAACAACAGCACTGCCTGTTATGGCCCAGCGTAAGTACATGGATAGGCATGTTAAGCACAACAGGGTTAGCATCCACCAAAAATAGCAAATGGGCAGCATCTCTAGTATATTTTCATTGCGGAGAGTAGCATGGTAGCAAAGTTCATTGCGGACAGTTAATACTTGAACATCACATAGTGTGCAGTACTGAAATAAACAAGGCACGAACATGCTTAATACATCAACCGTACAAAACATAGCCATTGCAAGTGGTATTGGTAAGATTTAGCTATTTAGATCATATGTGTTAAGTCCTAGGGGGTAGTCGCCGGGGCACTTCTTCTGGGCCAGAGCCTGCACCATGTCGGTGGCGGCGGAGGCGAGGTGTTCCTCCGGGTCAAAATGACAGCGGCCATTGCGCCATGGACCGCCATCAGCTCCTCGGCCTCCACGTGATATGTGGTTGGGCTTGCGCGACAATGCTCTAGAGGGGATTTGGAGGCATGAGGATGTTTCGCAGGCGCCATTTAAGCAACCAGGTCAGGGTCGTGATTGAGATCGGCGGGTTACCTGACTAGATCCGAGCAGAATGTAGATGTGGTTGAAGATGTGGTTGCGGCGGCGACGGTTTTAGCTGCCGGTAGGGGAGGCGCGGGGGGGGGGGGGAGGGAGGGGGAAGTGGGGGTGGGGGTGGGGACATACTAAGGAAGTTTGATGGGTGGGGATATGGTTGGAGGAATAAATTCTGAAATCGCGCGCCTAATGAAAATTTCGATGTGAAACTTGAAACTTGGGCGGGGGAAACACACAACGGAGATGAAGCGCGTAAAATACTAATGTGCGAGAAAACAGAAAATTGGCAGTTCCCGTCTCCAAAAAAATGCGCCTAATGAAAATTTCGCTGTGAAACTTGAAACTTGGGCGGGGGGAAGACACAACGAAGACGCAGCGCATAAAATACTCGTGTACGAGAAAACAGAAAATTGGCAGTCCCTGTCTCCAAAAAAATGTACACATATTGTCGATTTTTTTGGTCAATGGTACGCCTGGTTTATTAGGAACCATCGCATAAGTAACAGACTTATGGATCATTAACGCCAAAAAACACACACGGGTACAACATAGAAATCGTGTGTTTTGTACTCTTCTAATGATTAACACAAAAAAGCGCACACAGTCACACATGCTAATCAACTCTCAAAGCCCTCAAAGGATGCTCTTACCGACATTGTACGTTAATACTACAAATTTAAAGTACTACTCGTAATTTGCTCTAATACTACAAACTTAAACTACTTCTCACATGCTGCCATCGGGGCATGCTGGCCAGACGTCGGCATTCTCCTTCCCGGCCTTGTAGGCCGCAGCCAACCGTGTTTCGATCTCCTCTAAGCTCTCCTCATCACGGCAACAACCTCTTCTTTTTGCGGTGGCGGGACTCTCTTTTCTTGACTGCTTTCTGCCTTTTCCGATCCTCCTGTCCGGCTTTGGTCGCCTCTAGATCCACTGCTCATTCGGCCATGGCAGCCTCAAAGTCCGCCCACGTAACTATGTGGCCGCTAGCGGCGATGAACTCGGCGCGGCGAGATGCCATCGCTTCCTTACCATGTGTGCGGTCGCAGGCGGCGAGGAACGTGGCGCCGCGGGATGCCATCGCTTCCTTACCAGTTATTGTGTGCCGCGGTGCCATGAACGACGCTTGGAGAGAGCTCTGGGATAGAGGGGCCGGACAACCGTACAGTGCGGTGGTTTTTAAGAGCTCAACGACAAACGACAAAGGAAATTTGGCTTCCCTTACAATTTTGCTCGTTCATTGTCGCACATGGTTCATCTCGGTCACTTCCAGAAACAGTGTGCACTGAGGCTATTATGTGTTGCGTTATGATTGGCCGGAACCCGAACCACCCGGATCGCGTGTGTGCACCGTAGGATGCGCCAAGATCGAATGACAATCCATGTCCCTCACATCACATCCGTGCAGTTGTAGCTAGATTGGATTTATATGTGCCAAATGCCTAGAAAATGCACATAATCCCTTAAATATGGTAAATGAGCCCGGAAAAACGCCAAATTTGAACACGGTGATTTGCAGGGTGTATGTTCTTCGTAGGAAAAAAACTCCAGGGCAAAGAACAATGAAAATTTGGATTCCCCTTCAATTTTGGTGATTTCCCTCTCAAAAGCATGGAACTTCCCCCGCGATGGTTCGATTTATGGAGGACGTGCATGACAACATAAGCCAAACCTTCTCAAATTTTCCCCAGGGCATGCTGAGGTCATACCATGGCACCATGCGAGGCGTCATGTTTTTAAATCATTTATTTCATTTTTTCTATAGTTGAAAACCCAATAAACAAACGTTTGTGGTTGACTATTGCCACACATTTCATCGAAATATCTATCCATTCCTTGTAAAAGGCAAGCGAATTTACTAAATGGCACGAGCATCGTTTTCCAGACCGTTCTTTTGCACCCTTTCATGCATCGATTGTTTGAACTTAAATTATGTGCATTAATGCCTAGAAAATGCACATAAACCCCTAAATATGGTAAATGAACCCGGAAAAGTGTCAAATTTGAACGTGGTGATTTGCATGGTGTATGTTCATCTTAGAAAAAAAACTCATGGACACAGGACAAAGGAAATTTAGATCCCCCTTCAATCTTGGTGATTTCGCTCTCGAAACCATGAAACTTCCTCGGTGATGGTTCGATTTATGAAAGGCGTGCATGATGACATAAGGATAACATTCTCAAATTTTTACCAGGGCATGGTGAGGCCATACCATGGCACCACGCCAGGCGTCATGTTTTTCAAGCATTTATTTTATTTTTTGTATAGTTGTTACCTAGTAAACGACGCGTTTATGGTTGACTATTGCCACACATTTTCTCGAAATATCTGTCCATTCCTTGTAAAAGGCATGAGAATTTACTAAATGGCATGATGATGGTTTTCCAGATCATTCTTGCGCACCTTTTCATGCACTGATTGTTCGAATTTGAATTATGTGTATTAATGCCTAGAGAATGCAAATAATCCCCTAAATATGGTAAATGAACACGAGAAAGTGCCAAATTTGAACATAGTGATTTGCAGGGTGTATGTTCATTATAGAAAAAAACTCATGGACAAAGGACAAAGTAAATTTGGATCCCCTTCAATCTTGGTGATTTCCCCCTCGAAACCATGGAACTTCCTTGGTGATGGTTCGATTTATGAAAGGCGCGCATGACGACATAAGGAAAATATTCTCAAAATTTTACCAGGGCACGGTGAGGCCATACCATGGCACCACACCAGGCATCATGTCTTCCAAGCATGTATTTCATTTTTGTATAGTTGTTAACCCAGTAAATGACGCGTTTATGGTTGACTATTGCCACACATTTCCTTGAAATATCTGCCCATTCTTTGTAAAAGGCATGAGGATGTACTAAATAGCATGAGGATGGTTTTCCAGACCATTCTTGTGCACCTTTTCATGCACCAATTTTTCAAATTTGAATTATGTGCATTAATGCCTAGAAAATACAAATAATCCTCTAAATATGGTAAATGAGCTCGGAAAAATGTCAAATTTGAACATGTTGCATCTAAGGCAGTATGTTGATCGTTGGAAAAAACTGAATGACAAACTAGGACGGAAATTTGGATTCCCCTTCAATCTTGGTGATTTCCCTCTCGAAAGCATGAAACTTCCTCGGTGATGGTTCGATTTGTGAAGGGCGTGCATGACGACATTAATCAAACCTTCTCAACTTTTAACCAGGGCACGGTGAGGCCATACCATGATGGCACCATGCCAGGCGTCATGTTTTTCAAGCACGTATTTCATTTTTCTATAGTTGCTAACCCAGTAAATGACGCATTTTGGTAGCCTATTACCACGCATTCCCTTGAAATCTCTGCCCATTCCCTGTAAATGGATTGATAATTTAATAAATACCATGAGTATGGTTTTTTCAGACCGTTCGTGTGCACCTTTTCATGCACCGATTGTTTAAATTTGAATTATGTGGATTAATGCCTAGAAAATGAACGTACTCCCCTAATATGGTAAATGAGCCTAGAAAAATGCCAAATTTGAGCACGTTGCATTCGAGGGGGGTATGTTGATTGTAGAAAAAACTGAATGACAATCTAGGAAGGAAATTTGGATTCCTGGCCCCTTCAATCTTGCGGATTCCCCTTGAAAACATGCAATTTCCTAGGTGATGGTTCGATTTATGAATGGCGTGCATGAAGATATAAGACAAACATTCTCAATTTTTTACTAGGGCATGGTGAGGCCACACATTTACTTGAAATATCTGCCCATTCCTTGTAAAAGGCATGAGAAATTACTAAATAGCACGACCATGGTTTTCCAGACCGTTCTCGTGCACCTTTTCCAATTGTTTGAATTTGAATTATGTGCATTAATGCCTAGAAAAATACACACAATCCCCTAAATATTGTAAATGAACCCGGAAAGGTGCCAAATTTGAACACGGTGATTAGCAGGGTTTATCTTCATCGTAGAAAAAAACTCATGGACAAAGGACAAAGGAAATTTGGATTCCCATTGAACCATGTGAACCATGTGTGTTCACTCACACATGCAAAAAGAAAAAAAGAAAACCCTCGCCCCCTTCGTCCCCACCCACTCGCCGCAGATTCCTCCGCAACTCTACACCTCACCAACTTTTATCACGGCGGCCACCCTAAGATCGACGGCGCTGTTGTCGGCGGGCGGAGGTCGCGCTCCAAACGACACGGGATTTTGCCCCTGCCACTTTCCTTCGCCTATCTGCACCGACATTATAGACTCTGATCGACTGGAGTTTTCTGCAGGATTGGCCCGGGGATTTTCCTCATGGAGAAGGTAATCAACTTAGCAAAATATTCACTCATCTCTTATCGCAGTCCGTCCATCGCCGTTAATCAACGGGCGGAAATCATCGTGGAATCATTTTTTTCTAGCTGATTTGTGGGTGTTCATTCATGTGTCCACAATGCGAGCACAAATCGGGCAAGTGTGGTCGCGGCCAGTCGAAAACGAAGTTCTATCTCACCATTCCGGATGACTTCAGGGAGCGCATGGTATGTTCAATCTCAACCTACCATGGTCGGCATGGCCTAAATATGTGAACATATACCGTCTATTGCTACATTATCTATATATTTGCATCAAATCTTTGTTACATTATCTATTTTTAATTATATATTTTTGTGCTTTGCTTTCATCTATATATTGATCTGTTCTATCAGTTACTCCCACATTTGCATCTTGCTATGTTATTTCAATATATCTAATTTACGATCTTAATTTTCATTTCAAGCAGTACATCTCTTGCTTTGCAAGAACAGGAGTAGAAGGAAAACTTGGGCTTTACTTTGTTGATGACTCCCAGGATGTCATATTAACAACGCAGCAAGGACATACAATGATGGTTAGCGTAAAACTTGATAAAGATGGTCACTCCTATTTTAATGCGGACCTTTGGAGAAAAATGTCTAAGTGTTATGAACTGAAAGCTGGCAATAAAATTCTAGTGCGTCCACCACAGCCTGGTCTAACTAACATGGATGTTTACTTCCCCAACGTCATCAGCCGATCAAAGTCTGATCGAGGTTAGTGCCCTTTCAACTTTCTCCATGCTGTCATATTACTTAGCAAAATCGGGGTATTTGTTCTGACTAATTGATCACTATTTAGGCAACCAATTGTGATTTCATTTTCTAACTCTGTTCCTAGGCAATAACAAATTCTATTTACCAAATTATGCGCACTATATATTCTTCTGCCATGTTCGAAATAAATAATACCTTTCCACCTTTTAAGCATGATATGTTGGTTGCATAGTGAACGATCTGTATGTTACTAAGCGTACCAAATTTTACTAGAAGGACTTAAAGCATGTCTAAACTTTGTTAATAATCTGATAAAGATAGCACAACATATGAACGCAGGATTTTGGATGGGATTAATTATACCTATGGTGCACACATTGAACAAGACCAATTGTGTGCACGAAACGCTGGTAAAAAGTCTTATTTTAATGTTGATGCTCATAAACTATATATATATCTTCAACGATATCTTACAATTGGTTTTTATTCTACGTTTCAACAGAAATTGCCCGTTGTAGCAGTTCCTAGTTCGATTTCCCGGCATGGTCGAATTACACTTGTGCCCGCTAATAACGCCAAAGTGATTGCAAAGTACTACATTTCCCGCAGAAATGGAACCATTCAAATTAACAAGTTCTCGCTTGTCGTGGCAATGCATCCGTATTGGAAAATTGGAAACACTGTTCTACTCATGCTCTATCAAGGCATAGGAGGGATCTTCCTTTTCATTGACGAGATGTCGAGTCGCCGTGATCAAGCTGCTTCCAGTGGATAGTTGTGGTTGTTGGCCCTCAGCCTCTTAAAATGTGCTAGCTGTTACTATGTTAAGTATGTAGATATGGACCATATGGTTGTTGGCCGTTAGCCTCTTAAAATGTGATAGTTGTTACATGTTAAGTATCTAGATATGGACCACATGGTTGTCAAAACCGTGTTATGAAGATCCTCCTTTTGTCAAATAGTATAACCACTATATATATGTTACTCAAATGATGTTAGCCAAGTTCTTAAATTTTCATGAAAAGTATTAGTATCGTACACAGTTCTTTGAGTTTAAGCGTGTGCCCAACGTCCAGAAGGCATTTGCATATTAACTGTCCATATCGCAAATTCACACACATGTTAACATAAGGAAACGTATGCGTAACTTACCAATCATCGCACATGAGTACTCGCAGACGCATCATTTGTGATACTCCTAGCCACCGCAAGCAACTAGTTTGCATTTTTCAAAGTTTTTTGTACGAACAGAATCGCACACGAACTTACTATAGTAACCGTTTGTGTTATAATTTCCTCATCGCAAACAGTTCATCCGAGTGGGCTGTTTGCTGCGTATCACACACATCTGGTTTACACGAATCGTTTGTCTTCTTTTGGATGATCGCAAATGTCGCATATCACACACATCTTGTTAAGATGAACCATTTTCGTTCTTTTACCTAATCGAAAACAGTTTGTCCAAGTGAACCATATGATGTATATCACACACACCTTGAGCTGGCTGACCATTTCTGTTGCATTCCCTAATAGCTCATAGTTCATCGGAGCAAACTGTATGCCGTATATCACACACACATTGATATGGCTGCCCGTTTCTGTTGTTCTTCCTCATTGCAAATAGTTCAGCTGGATCAACTGTATGCCTAACATCACACACGAAAGTAAAATCTGAACCGTGTTTGATGTGTCTGCCATCGCAAACATTTTACACCTTTTTGATGTTTTTTTACACCACCGTTTGCGATTATTGCATCGCACACAGTTTCGTCGAAGGGACTCTGATCGTAGTGTCGCGTTACCAGCATCCTGCAGTAGTGATACTTATGCCTTTTCTCTCTTATTTTATAAAATTTACATGAAGAGGGAGAATGCCGGCAGCTAGAATTCTGGACTAGAAAAGGAGCAAATATTAGAGACCTATTCTGCACAACACCAAAAGTCCTGAAACTTCATGGAGAATATTTTTGGAAAATATAAAAAATATTGGGCGAAGAAAGCACGAGAGGGGGGAGGCACCTGCCATCCACAAGGATGGAGGGTGTGGGCGCGCCCTCCGTCCTTGTGGGCCCCCCTGGCAGGCCTCCGACGCCCATCTTCGTTATGTGGTGTGTTTTGACTTGGAAAAAAAATAAGAAGGAAGCTTTCGGGACGAAGCGCCGTCGTCTCGATGCGGAACCTGGGCATAACCAATCTAGGGCTCCGGCGGAGCTGTTCTGCCAGGGAAACATCCCTCCGGGAGGGGGAAATACTCGCCATCGTCATCACAATCGATCCTCTCACCAAGAGGGGGGTCAATCTCCATCAACATGTTCAACAACACCATCTCCTCTCAAACCCTAGTTCATCAATTGTATCCGATCTTTGTCTCAAAACCTCAGATTGGTACTTGTGGGTCGCTAGTAGTGTCGATTACTCTTTGTAGTTGATGCTAGTTGGTTTATTTGGTGGAAGATCATATGTTCAGATCCTTAATGATAACTAATACCTCTGATTATGAACATGAATATGCTTTGTGAGTAGTTACGTTTGTTCCTGAGGACATGTGAGAAGTCTTGTTATAAGTAATCATGTGAATTTGGTATTCGTTCGATATTTTGATGAGATGTATGTTGTCTTTCCTCTAGTGGTGTTATGTGAGCGTCGACTACATGAAACTTCACCATGATTTGGGCCTAGGGGAAGGCATTGGGAAGTAATAAGTAGATGATGGGTTGCTAGAGTGGCAGAAGCTTATTATGCATTGCTTCATAAGGGGCTGATTTGGATCCATATGTTTCATGCTATGGTTAGATTTATTTTAATTCTTCTTTCGTAGTTGCGTATGCTTGCGGGAGGGATTAATCATAAGTAGGAGGCTTGTCCAAGGAAGGACAACACCCAAGCACCGGTCCACCCACATATCAAATTATCAAAGTAACGAACGTGAATCATATGCGCATGATGAAAACTAACTTAACAGTAACTCCCATGTGTCCTCGGGAGCGCTTTGCTTTATATAAGAGTTTGTCCAGACTTGTCCTTTGCTACAAAAAGGATTGGGCCACCTTGCTGCACCTTAGTTACTTTTGTTACTTGTTACTTGTTACGAATTATCTTATCATAAAACTATATGTTACCAATAATTTCAGTGCTTGCAAAGAATACCTTGCTGAAAACCGCTTGTCATTTCCTTCTGCACCTCGTTGGGTTCGAAACTCTTACTTATTGAAAGGACTACAATAGATCCACCATACTTCTGGGCCATCACCCTTATACAGGTCTTTCTCACAGTACTCCAAATTCAAAATTGCGGTAATAAAAGGAGCACCCCCTTAAAAAAGGTAGTAAAGGGGGCACGTGCCCCCACCCTCACCCCCAAAATTTAAAGACGAAAGTAGCAAAGTAAATGCAAGAGGTCCACATCTATAAGAAAAGATAGGCTGGGGCACGTCACAACTACCCCTACAAAGGAACAAAACACGCTAATCTGGCTTGGGAGGCGGAGGCGGAGTCAGAGAAAGGCCGGTGTGGCACAAGGGAGGTCGGCGATGATCATGCCGATGTTGTCTCGAGTGCACCGCTTACTCAGCGGTCTCCATAGCTGTAAGAAGCCCCACAATTTGTAGACAACGCCAGTCACACGGCATGGAATCACATGTTCAGTCACTAGCTTGCTGCAGACATTCCATAATGTACAGTTCAAGGCACTAACTACCACCCACATGGTGGCCACTAGCTGGGTGGTAGATTGAGAACTTCTCGAAACATATCCGGGAGGTTTCCATGGCATCAACCGCCACCTATTCCCTCCTGAGGGCATCTCCATGGGAAAATTGCAGTCGGGCACGTGAAGAATATGTGGTTGGAATCTCCCGGAGTGTCGCATAGTGGGAAATTTCCGTTGCTAGGTCCATTGCGTTTGCGAACCTCAACACCTGAAGGTAGTCGGCCTCGGACCAATTGCCGAAGGAAGATCCTAATCATCATATGCACTTCCATCTCCTAAAGGAGATTAAGTTCGTCTGGACCTAGGGTGGCCGCAATGGCCTTGTATAGAGATTTAGACAAAAATAACCCATTCGGCTCTAGATGCCATGCAATGGAATCATTCTCGAGAGAGGGAGTATGAAGCGCCACGCAACCGAGGAGCTCCTCCCGTTGTTCCCACTCCGCGGGACCAAAGGCGTGCCTAAAGTCAAGTTTGCCAAGGTTGCAAGAGCCTCCTCCACCGAGATGTGGGGTATCACACATATGTTGAATATCAATGGGAAGCGTTCCAAGAATGGCTTGAAGCCCGACCAACGGTCAAGCCAAAATAGGGTACAAACTCCAGATCCCTCCGAGATGGAAGAGCCGATACGGAGAACAGGGAGAAGTTGTATTATTTTGCTCTCCAGAACTGGGAGCCTCCTGTCCGCGATGCAAATGCCAACGGTTGACCGCACAGATATTTTGCGATGAATGTTCAGCCACATCCCGCCTTCTTCCATGGCTATTCTCCAAAGCCATTTGGAAAGAAGGGCGATGTTCATCCGCTTGGACGAAATAACTCCCAAGCTACCTTGATCCTTGAGCTTGAAGATTTCCCATTTGACCATGTGGTACTTTTGTTTGTCGCCTTTGCCGGCCCAAAGAAGCGGGACTACTATTTGGCAATGTCGTGGTGAATGGATTCGTGAAAGCTATAGAATCCCATCAAATACATCAGGAGGCTGTTCATGGAAGAATTGATCAGGACTACCCTGGTCACGAGCCACCTCCCCTGGAAAGTCTCCACCCAGTGTTGGACCTTGGTTGCGGTAGGGCGGAGATCCTTTTTCTGAAGATGAGAGTCGCTAATGTGGATCCCATGTAGGTAGTGGGGAAGGATCCCAAACGACAATTAAGGCCATCCACAATCCGCACCCTCTGAGTATCCCATAATCACGACTTCACTTTTAGCAAATTTGATAGTTAGATCGCACATCTCCTGAAAGCAAAGTAGGAGAAACTTCAGGTGTTGGATGTCCTCATCCGAGCCCCGCACCATCAGGATGGTATCATCAGCATAGTGGGGGTGGGTAATCCCACCGTCACCGATGAGGTGAGGACATACGCCGAATATGTTCTACCGCCTTGGCCCGTCAAGGATAGCCATGGGAGCTTCCACTACTAGGTTAAATAGGAAGGGGGCATTGGATCCCCCTAACGCACTCCGCCGGAGGTCCGGATAAATCTAACAATTTGAACGCAGTGTGTCATCAACTCCTTAAAAAGGTGTATTCTCAGTTTATTCGT
The DNA here is from genome assembly GCF_018294505.1 of Triticum aestivum. Classification (NCBI taxonomy): domain Eukaryota; kingdom Viridiplantae; phylum Streptophyta; class Magnoliopsida; order Poales; family Poaceae; genus Triticum; species Triticum aestivum. Next base: position 718,245,999 of record NC_057810.1, on the reverse strand, counting down.
AAAAAAGGGCATTCTTCTTAGTTTGTACCAAATGGTTGGAGCGTCCATTGCCCAGGATAGGAGAGGCCATGTGCGGGGAACTGCATTTCAGTTACAAACGTTGATTATCCCTTACGGGATTACTGCACACACGACATTTCCTAGCACAATACTTGTTCGATGGTTAATCCAACGGTTTTCACTCCTTTTGCCCGAACACTGTGAGGTCAGATCAAATCCATCGTGTAGATGTCGGGCATAAGCTGCCGTCCCTATAGCGCTGCTCTTCTCCTTAATTAGATGTGCTAATTGAGTATCAACATATACAACTGAATCTCTTGCAAATTAATGTAATCTGGGTGTCTCGCAGTGTCCATCCTTCAAGAAAATCTCTCCCGTATAGGGTTATCTTGAAGCGCTTTGAGATTCGTGCAGCTCCGGCAAAAAACACCGAGCATCTAAAAAATATCATAAGAAGAAGAGGAAGAAACACATTGCTAGCTCCTCTGATTGATCGGTTGCAACATCACTGTTCATCATCGCTGCTCCCAAACTCAAACACGCTTGCTTGCATGGTTCACGGCCAATTAAGGGCACTATCGCTTCACTGTTACGGGAATCGCGGCTTTACGCCTTCGTACTCCATTGGCTTTTCTCTAATCCATCTACATACAGGCACGTATATGCACACAGACAGACTCCATTGACTTTGCACGTACTCTCTTCTCTTCTTTTAATAATCAATCAATGAAATCAGCTACCGGCACCAAATGATTTGCATCCACCAACTTTTTGTTTCCATCGAGGACTCGTGTACAGTATGCATGTACATGTACTGCATGCATGTCTGTACCCAAGGCCCAAGCCTTGCTATATGTCAGGGTACGATGTCTAATGTTAGGAGTAGGGCCTATAATTTTTTCCTGAAGTCTAATGTTATGAAGTTCGATCAAAATTTGAAGAGAAATTATCGTAACCGTGCACCCATTTCTTTTAGCGGGAAACATCCGATCTATTCCTCTTTAGTTATGACGGTACAACTAACACTAGAAATAATAAAATTACAACCAGATCCGTAGACCAGCTAGCAACGACTACAAGCGCTGAAGTGGGCCGAAGGCGCGCCGCTGTCATCGCCCCTTCCTCACTGTAGCCTGGCAAAAACGTACTCCCTCCGTTTTTTTTTAGTCTGCATATAAAATTTGGTCAAAATCAAACTTTGTTAACTTTGACTAAGTTTATAGAAAAAGTATCAAGATTCACAATATGAAATCAATATTGTTAGATGCATCATGAAATCAATTTTTATATCATATAGCTTTAGTATTGTAGACCTTGATATTTTTTTTATAAAGTTGGTCAAATTTTAAAAAGTTTGACTTTGACCAAATCTTATATGCAGACTAAAAAGAAATTGAGGGAGTACACCCATTTACTTATTCAGGTAAAAATTCATATGCCTTCTTTTTGAGTCGCATGTACTAGCATGTTGCAGTAGTGCGTGGATAAAACAAGTGCCCAACATGTCCTACTCGCAACTAATTGATGATGATAATCAAGTCAATGCAAGCTAGCACGTACAGACATTTCAAGAAAAATGAAAGAATAAGATGAACCAGTACGGACAGCGAGATTATAGCTCTCTTGTCAATTGTCATGACCCCGCCACTTGCCAATCAAGCATAGTGCATCATATCTAGCAGTGCCTTTCATGGATAGATAAATGGTCAATTACCACAATAAAGTAGAGGGTATCACTCCACTTAGTTGCAAGAAATAGGAGGGCATTATGGTCCAAGAAGAACATGTGCACAAGCCCTTTTTCTGTTTTTTTTCCCAAGGCTAATGAGGTAGTACTCTCTTCATTCCTTTATATAAAGTGTATTTGTTTTTTGATAAAATTCCATAATGTAATGTGCATTTCTTCTAATTCCTCATAATTTCCTTGTTAGCCCTCTAGAAAAATGGAAAATATCCCTCTCCTGATTGTCTGTATCTCTCCTTTAGCAAACGAAGGAAAGTATCTTTTTATCAATTGCATGCATCCCTTACTTTTCTGGACTAATTGATTTACTTGCCACTAATCAACAAATTTGCCAAGGGTAATTTAATCCTAACATGTCTATAATTCCGTGTCTTGGTCACCGTGCTGAAAATAATACACCTTACGTAACGGAACGAAGGGAGTACATGACTAATCATAATCAGGCAACTTTCCACTGTTATTAGTATTATTTTGCCAGTAGGCCACTCCTCATTGTTCCTAGTGATTGTTTGAGGAGCAACAAGAGATGATCAAGCGTTTCCTTTTCGGGCACTGCTTACATATATCATCCACGGAAAGGGGAGGCGCCTTTTGTGGACATATTTTGTAGGTCCATGTTATTTTTGAAATGAAGCAAGGTACGATTATTTCGTGGATTATTTTGCTGCTACCCGTTGTAGTTTTACTAAAGGAAAAATTCAGCTGAATTAAGATATTGATTGATGTATGGAAAATAGAGCATGGATATATATATATATATATATATATATATATATATATATATATATATATATATATATGTATTAGGATAAATCCGAGGTAGAAAATAAAAATTATGTGAATAAAAGATACTGTACAGTCAGAAAAAATTGTGTTTGTGCCCAAGGCCCAAGCACACATTCCCTTAATTTTACTGATTTTAATTCTTTGCCTAAATATCAAAACAAATAATTCTTCGCCTACTTTTTCTAGGTCAAATTGCCGGCTTAATTCATGTAAGAATGTTCAAATGTACAGAAATTCATCTCGTGGCTGAAGCAACCAGACATGCCGACCAACCGGGAGAGAGAGAGAGAGAGAGAGAGAGAGAGAGGATTTAGCTACCCTATATCTGCCTATTGCGAAATAGTTTTTTTGAGGTTACCTTTTTTTGAGCAGACCCAAAGTGGTCGGACCCTTCCCTGGACCCTGCGCAAGCGGGAGCTACATGCACCAGGTTGCCCTTTTTACCTTTTTTTGAGCAATTGTTTTTGGGGTTACTGCAAAACAGACTAGCGCCTCCCCACAAATTGAAGATAGTGGGCCGGCCCAGTAGTTCTACAGACCTTCGTTTTCTTAGTTTTTTTACTTTTGTTTATATTTGGAAATATTCTAAATATAAATATATCGAAAATAATTTCCTTCAAATTTAGAAAACGTTCACAATACATTAAAAACGATTAACACAGTGTAAAACTTTATCACACAAATTCTGAAGAATGTTAGTATCATTATAAAATTGAGGTGATATTTAAAAAATGCCCACAACATTTTTTAAAAATATTTATTAAAATTAAAAATTATTGAGTAATTTTTCAAAAAGGTACCATTCAAAAAAAAGTTCATCACATGAAAAATGTTCACGCGCTCAAAAATATGTTCCCTGACATTTTTAAAATGTTCAATGTGGGTTAAAAAATCGTGTCTATCTATTTACAAAATGTTCAATGTGCATTTAACAAATGATCAGATGTATTAGGATAATTGTTGAACATGAACTTAAAAAATGTACGACGTGTATCTAAAAACTACATTCTTGAAAAAATTGACATGCGTTTAAAAAAAAGAAAGAAAAACGCTAAAATCCTAAAATGAAAACACAAAAGCTCGCACGGAAGCTTTCAAAACCGTTACCGTTCCATAAAAGTTTTCCAATGTCATTGCCAAGAAGCTTTCGAATCGAAGTTACTGCATCGGCCACTAACAAAAGCGACAAAGGCGAGAGGAACATATGTCTTGCAATAAGTGTGACATAGCTCTTGCGCAAATTTGAATGCAACAAAAGCTAACTACAACTACTGAAATTAGCAGGCTTCGCTCCATATAGCTCACCACCATCTACCGTGGTTCGAGCACAAGTATAATAGCGCTAGAAAAGAGTCAGACCCGAACTCCATGGTAAATCTCATTTGGGGATCATCACTCAAAAAGAAACCTACCAAAATAAAATGAAACCCCGATAATGTGTTGTTGTTCTCTCAGGGTGGCTATCCGAGCAACTATGGTTGCCCCAACCAGGTAGGAACAAACAAACGTTTTCGTTCGCTAAAAAAGCCCACTCCCAACAAGCGCTCCAGAATTTGCATGCGAAGACATACACATTTGCCATACTGCTGTATAAGGATTTGTCGTAAAAATTGTGATGTTGTACAAAAAGATCGTCGGAAAATTGTCATGCTGGAGCATAGTAATTGGCATGCATTTTCATGTATTTGCCATGTCTTCAACGTGAAGAATTGTCAGCCTAAATAAGAAAATGATGAAAATTGCCATGCTCCGGATTTGTTGTGCTCGCTGAAGAGAATTGCCGTGCTACATCAACGGAAAAAGGGGTGAAATTTTCCATGCTCTAAAAGTAGATAATTGTTCCCCGAATGTGTTTGCTTAGATTTCCATCCTGAGTGAACCGTTTAATACCATCAGTTGGTAGTTTGCTCAGAAGGGTGCGCAGGAACGATCGCTTCAGGACTCATGCGCGGGATCCGACGTTCCTAATTAAGGGTGTTAACTCGGGATGGCCAAAAATCTGACGTTAGATCATGGGCAGTTAGGTAGGGATCTCATTCGGTGATTCTTTTGGAAAAAGATTAAAGACCATATAATACACTATTAAGTAGCACTAATTATTACACTAACCCCATACTAAATACACATCCAAATTCTCAGGGATGCCAAAGTCTTCTTCCTCCCCCTTACGTCTGACAGCCGCCATCTGTCAGTTCGCAAACCTCGTTGTCGCCTCTAGGCCTCCGTCATAGCGGAGCAAACTTGTTTAAAGTCAATTTTGTACAGGCAGCGGTCAAAAAGTCATCGATGTGTAACACAACACGCTAGAGGCCATGATCAGTGTAGAAAATCGTTGTAGGGAGAAGAAAACGTCAAAGAGGGCCTTTAGAACGCCCTAGATCCGTCGACAGAGAGTTGTGGAAGACAAACACGCTCCCCGATAGACCGATACTGGTTAACCATCATCTGTTTGAACTGGAGTCGGAGAACTAAAACGTGCAACCATGTTGTTCGCTCCGCCGAACAGTGCCGCCCAGGGAAACCCACATAAGAAAAACTCAGACACGAATAACCAGATCTCACTAGTAGAAAAGAGGGCTTTGGTCCAGGCCGGGTTAGCCCTTTAGTCCCGGTTCAGTCCAGAACCGGGACTAATGGGGGCATTAGTCCCGGTTCGTGAGCCCAGGGGCCATGTGGCCCATTTGTCCCGGTTCGTCTGGACCTTTTAGTCTCAGTTGGTGTCACGAACCAGGACTAAAGGGTGCGATGCCCATTAGTACCGGTTCGTGGCACCAACCGGTACTAAAGGTTAGACCTTTAGTCCTGGTTCGAGCCACCAACCGGTACTAATTGGGTTTGAGGCATTAGTACTGATACATGGCACGAACTGGTACTAAAGGTCCCATTTTCAAACTCTACCCCCCCCCCCCCCCGATCGCCTTTTCAGTTTTAGAAAAAATAAAAGAAAATGATGAAAATGTCAAAAAAATAAAAGAAAATAAGTTTCCCATGTGATATGTGGTCTAGTTGTTGGGAAAATTTACAAATGTGAATTTCGACTTTATTTGCAAAATCTCTCTAGAATTTAGTAAAATGGGCATAACTTTTGCATACTAACTCGGATGAAAAAGTTTTTTATATGAAAAATCATCTACTCGAGTTACGGGGCTTTCAAGATATAGAGGCAAAAAAATCATCAAATTTCAGTTTTTTTAAATTTTGTTAAATCTGGTCGAACTATGGTCAAACTACTTATTCAAGAAGTATTAGTGTTACTAAATAATTAATCAAGAATATTAGTGTTACTAAATAATTATTTCAGTTTTTTTGAATTTTGGTCAAATCTGGTCAAACTATGGTCAAACTGTGGTCAAACTAATATTCAAGAAATATTAGTGTTACTAAATATTAGTGTTATTTTTTAGAACAATAATTTCAAACTCAAACAGTGAGATGTGTGACTTCATGCTCAAGCTAAATTCCTGAGGTTAATAGGATTGACATCTTACTATTGTCAGGAAAACAACAAGTGCAGACTTGGAAACGAGGGAGAATAGAACCCGAAAGTTAAGCGTGCTCAGGCTAGAGTAGTGAGAGGATGGGTGACCGTCCGGGAAGTTAGATGATTTGGAATGATGAGGGGTGATTAGAGATTAGAGGTTAAATTGAGCAGTGATGAGGGGTGATTAGAGATGAGAGGTTAAAATAATCCAGACAACGGCCACGTGGAGAGCCTTTAGTCCCGGTTCGTGTAAGAACTGAGACTAAAGGGGGAGGCTTTAGTAACAGACCCTTTAGTCCCGGTTCCAGAACTGGGACTAAAGGCCCTTATGAACCGGGACTCAAAGCCTTTTTTCTACTAGTGTCTAGGGACACGCAATCCTGCACACGCCTCTTGACGATAGGAAGAGGCGTCACCAGAATGAGGGTGAGGTAGGAATAGTGTATTCCACGCCAATGACAACACCATCGTCTTGCCATCGACGATCGGAGACAGAATCTGAATTTATTTATAACATGAAAGCCATGGAGTCTACGCCCTCTTCCATCGCTAGAGCATCAGGCAGAGGAAGAGGGGGCTCGTGGTCTCACGGGGAAGAAGGTTGATCGTGAACAGGAAAAAAAAAACCACTTTCCTCTCATTGTGGTGATCTTAGAAAACTATTTCATTCGGAAGGCCGATCCTTGTATGCACATGGAGCGAAAGCGCGGGATGAAATGCGGACCAAACGAGTTTACTATCCCACAATATTCCAAATCCAAATCCAAATTATTACTTTTTTGGTTTAAAGAAAATGTGGTAAAAGAGGGGCATGTGCTCGGTGCTCCTACCAATTCAAACTGGCGTAAGTTTCAATTAGCTCTGCAGTGTAACATCATTTCCCGTGCCTCCTTTGGTTCATATGATAGAAAATAGGTCATAGGAATTGAGGTGGCATGTATCTAAAGAAAAGAAAAAGATGGTGTTTGATTCACAGGATGAGAATTTCTCCATTAAGTCCGAGCTAATTTTTTTCTTTGAAATGTGGAGGATAGAAATCGACCGCAAATAGAAATTGGATTCCATTTTTACGAACTAAAGAGCTTTAAGGACCATTTTCCCCATAGGACCTGCGAAACCAAAGAAGGCCTCGATCCACACCAATAGACTGGCTGAAATTGGGCATCCAGCTGGGTCCGAGGGCACGATCTACACGTGTCAAGCACGAGAGGTTCCACGTTGTGCCTAGGAAGAACCGGCCAGAAGGAAAAGGAGACGACACTTTATCCATGCGTCAGATTGATCTGGGTGTCTTGTAGTGTCCATCCTTTAGCAAGCAGATTGCCTCCGTTGATTGCACGGCCACATGCTTTGTCCACTCCCATCATTTTTAGTTTCTATGATGATCACTGCATGCATCGCCTCCCATCATTTCATCTCTTTTCATTCCCTAACAATTTCCTCCATCAAATCAACCATTATGCCTCTCATTGCATTCCGGCCGCCTCTACCTAGAAACCAACCAAATGGAATCCCCTCTCTCTCTCTCTCTCTAGAAAGAGAGAAAGAGAGAGAGAGAGAGAGAGAGAGAGAGAGAGAGAGACAGCTACGCAAGCACAAGCACATACCCCCTCCTTCTCTACAAAGATGGCGTATGGATATTTTTTGAAGTCAAATGATGCATAGTTTGACCTTGTTTGTGAGTCAAACTATCAGCAACTACAATAGTACTCCCTCTCTAAAGAAATATAAGACGTTTTAGATCACTAACTTAGTGATCTAAAAGGTTTTATACTTCTTTACGGAGGGAGTACTAAATAAATATCGTATGAAAATAATCTAGTTGTGTATCAAATGATATAAAATAGGCGCCGTAGTTCATGATAGTTTTTGCTGCGAACTTTAAACCAAAATTAGAAGCATTATTTTCAAAGACGGGGGAGTACGTATTATATCGAAGCGCTTTGAGATGCGTGCAGCCCTGGCAGGGAGCATATGAGCATCAGATCTAAAAAAATCAGAATAAGAACAACAAGCAACACAATAAAGGCGTGAGGTGTTACTTGTGGGTGCTACTAACTCCTCCTATAGTTTTTGCCACGAACTTTGTCAAACCTTGCACCGTTTGACTTCAAACAATTTTTTTACGAGTGTGCCTAGGCATACCATAATTTTATAAAAGACAAAATGTTAATTACAAGAAAGCTAACACTCGTTGCAGCGAACAACGAGTGTAGCACACACCCTACACCCGGGTAAGACCACAGACAGTCACCACCGCAAAGCAAGCTACAAACAAAAGCGCCTATCTTAAGTTGAAACACAGCACCGCGTCACGACCGACACCGGACACCTCCGAAGACCAAACCTCCGCAGAGCTTCTCTTGTCGATACACCACCTCCGAAGACCGAACTTCCGCAGAGTTTCTCTTGTCGACGCACTATCTCCAAAGACCAAACTTCGAACAAAATTAGAAGCCTTGTTTTCAGAGGAAGAGGGAGCACGTATTAGTATATCAAAGCGCTTTGAGATGCGTGCAGCTCCGGCAGGGAGTATATGAGCATCGGATCTAAAACAAAATCAGAATAAGAAATCCAAGCAACACAATAAAGGTGTGAGGTATTACTTGTAGGTGCTACTAACTCCTCTGGTCGATCGGATGCGGCATCACTGTTCATCATCGCTTCTCACATGCTGCTACTCAACACGCTTGCATGGTTCACGGGCGCTGTCACCGAAAACGCGACTTTACTTTACTCCTTTATACGCCATTGACTTCTCGACATCTACGTACATGCATATTGTACGTACTTTAGACTCCGATTGACTTGGCACGTACTCCCCTCTCTTTAATCAATTGATTTAGTTAGTGACTTAGTGGTAGCCTTCCTTTCAGCCACCAAATGATCTGCATCGACCAACTTTTTTTGTTTCGATTGAGTACTCGTGTGCAGTATGCATGTACTGCATGTCTGTACCCAATGCCTGATGTCAAGGTATGATGTACTAATCATACTTCCTCCCCGCTTGAAAAGCGGGAATATAAATTTTGTCCGAAGTCTAATGTTCTAAAATTTGATGAACTTTATAGGGAAAACCATCGTTAACTGTACACCGTTAGACTTCAAATAAAATTTATATGCCTTCTTTTCAAGTCGGATGTACTACCATGCATGTTGAAAAACATGGATGAAAGAAGTATTCAGCATGTTCTTACTCACAACTAATTGATACTCCCTTCGATCCACAATAAATATCGTGGTTTTAGTTCAAAGTTAATTACCAAGTCAACGCGAGCCAACATGTTCAGGCATTTCAAGCAAAATGAAATAAATAAGATAAACTAGTAACAGACAGTGAGATTAGGAGGATATAGCAGCAGTCTTTTCACGACCCTGCCACTTGCCAATCAAGCACGGTGCATCATATCTAGCTAGCAGTGCTTTTCATAGATAGACGGTCATCTACCACAATAAAGTCCAGGGCATCACTCCACTCTGTTGTAAAAAAAAGAAGCTGGAGGGCATTGTGGTCCATTTGTTTAGTGTGTTCTCTTACATGACTAATCACTATCAGGCCACTTTCCACTACTATTATTTCGCAAGTAGGCCACTCCTCCTTGTTTGTAGTGATTGTTTGGGGAGGGAGCAACGAGAGTTGATCATGCGTCTCTTTTTCGGGCACTGCTTACATACATCTTCCACGGGAAGAGGAGGAGCCTCTTCTGGACATATTTTGTAGGTCTATTTTTTTTTCTGACATGAAGCAATGTATTTATGTATGTATGGTTCCTTGGATTATTCCGCTAAAAATAGACTTCAAACAAAATTTATATGTCTGGTTCCGGCGGCGGTTGTGACGGTTCGGTGGTCCAGAGACCTCGATGTGTTTTTTATTATGTTTGTTTTAAACTTTTTATATGTTTGTCGTGCTTTGTACTATTGGTGAACTTTTATAATAGATCTGGGGCATTTTCATAGAAAAAAGGTACGTTGTTCAATAAGTTCTTGATATAACTTACTCACAACTACTCCCTCCGTTCCTAAATATAAGTCTTTGTAGATATTTCACTATGGATCACATACGAATGTATATAGATGCATTTTAGAGTGTAGATTCACTTATTTTGCTCTGTATGTGGTCCATAGTGGAATCTCTCCAAAGACTTATATTTAGGAACGGAGGGAGTAATTGACAATAATCAAGTCAGTGCAAGGTTTAGGCACTTCCTTGCAAAGGGAGAAACTAGTTAGCATAGACAGGAATAAGAAGGAATGAAGGATATAGCACTCTTGTCATGATCGTGCCACTTGCCAACAATTAAGCGCGGCGCATTATCTATCTAGCTGTGCTTTTCTCATAGATCGACATCACAATAAAGTCCAGGACATCATTCCACTTTGCTGACAAATGATGGAGGTCCAAGAAACACACACACACACACACACACACACACACACACACACACACACACACACACACACACACACATTCCCTTTATTTTATTATGTATTTTATCCCACGACAAAGGAGATGCTACTTCGTACAAGCCTAATTAGCCAGGTCACTTTTCATCAATTTAACTACTCCATCATTCGCTTGGCAGTGAGATTAACCCAGAAGCAGGCATCGAACAAGTGCCTGACTTTTGTGGAAGTTTCTTGGGTTCTTTGGACACAATTTGTACTCCCTCCGACTTTATGTCAATTAATTCGGATCGGAGGGAGTAGCATTACTAAATTAATCAAGCAGCTGAATTAAGATACTTACTAAAAATTAGAGCAGCAAAAGTGTCATGTCTGTCGGTGAGTTTCAGTTGGTTCGTCAAAAGAAGCTGCTAATCATAATTAAGGTTAAGATGACAAAAGTATGCCTGTATGTGCAGTGTGAGGATCTGGTCGACGCCGACGTCCGCCCGTATATGAGTATATTTATAAGTTGTTCGAATTTTAAATGGGTTATTAAAGTTGGGGACTGTGTTTATGATAGGGAGAAGACTTGGGAGCAGCGGGTACGGCCTGTTGGATCACAACGGGACAACGCACGCACGCAACAACAAATATTTCATTCATTTCTGCAGCTGTGACCGATGAAAAATCTCCCACGCATCAATGCATGATTTCGAACATGAATAAAATGAGTGTTCATATAATAACAAAGGATCTCGATTTTATTAAGAAATAAGAGAATTTCTTGATTAATTAATGAAAAATAAGATGAAAATTGTTACAACGCGCCAGCAAGACGGGGCACTCGGTCGATCTAACTACCCACATGACTGACATGCGTCGCCGCAAAGAGGAACACCGCCGAGGATGTCTGCAAAGCATCATCGTCCCCGCTGCTCCCTGAGAAGTGACTCCGACTTCACCGCGGATGACCAATTAAGAACCATCAGACCGAACGAAGCATGAGAATCCTGTCGGTCTATGCCCAACAATCACAATGCATCGAAGACCAGACAACCCGACTTCAACTTCGAGCCTTGGAGGAGAAAAGGAGCATGCCTAACACCAACAGAGTCCGAACTACCCATGGTGTGTCATCGTTGCCGATGCGTCGCACGGTGTCGCAACAGCTCCGATTTCACACTGAGGAGCAATCCAGACGGTCAACGATGTAGTTAATTATCATAAATATAGAGAAATCTACACCGTATGGATAACAATCATTCGCATTAAAATATGATCGCACACCCTCTGCATTCGAGATTATGCAAGATTATACAACAGATCTCTCTCTCTCTCTCTCTCTCTCTCCCTCTCTCTCTCTCTCTCTCTCTCTCCCTCTCTCTCTCTCTCTCTCGTCCCTAGGAGGCCTTCTTTACTTACCTAGGGATGTAGCCAAGAGTGGGCAAGATGAGGCCATGGCTCCCTCCATGGTAATTTCTTATAAAACATCCTTCCATCACCAGCTCAAAATGCTCTAAATTTTTATGTTTGACACTCTTCTATTGCAGAAACAATGTTTCAATAAAAATTCCAAAAAATGAGACAACTTTTTTAAAAATTCTGACTTTTTCCTGTGCCAAACATGGACAAATGTTTTTACTGTTTGCAGAGTTTCATTATTGGATGACATTCATGGAAGTCATGGCAAAAAAAAAGATGCTCCAATAATGTTATTTTCGGAAGCATCTTCGAGAGCTGATTCTTTTGCCACGACTTTCACGAATGCCATTACATGACGAAACTTTGCAAGCACTCAAAACATTTGTTAAAATTTGCCACAAAAAACAAAAAAAAATTACTTTTGAATTTTACTATTCATCGTGACCTCATTTGAGCTCACAAGTAGAAGAGGACTTTCGTTCTACTGCGCCCTATACCGTATTCCTGTCTTCGTCCCTATCTTGCTATACCTCTATAACTTGTCCCCCAGCAGTACCTTACTTTCATCTCGCACACCTCCTAAGTGATCCAATAGCAGCAAGCCCTGCAGCGAATCCAACAACATAAAGAAGCATCAACAATTAGTGGATTCATGTGAGTAGTCGCTGGTGTCAAAGAAAGTGAAATGATCAAGGATACAATCAACCAATAAATTCTGTTGGGGAAAAGTAAGGTAACTAAAAAGTATAAACTAAAATTAAATTGAAATGATAATGTGAATTGTCCGAACTACTCCCTCCGTTCCGAATTACTTGTCGCATGTATGGATGTATTTAGATGTATTTTAATTCTAGATACATCTATTTCAGCGACGAGTAATTTGGAACGGAGGGAGTACATGTAACGTACGTACATACATGTGTGACTATCTGGTGATCAGTTGTTGTACGGAACTACAAATTAACGAGCGGATACTAAACAACTACTCCCTCCGTTTCATATGACTCGTCGCTGATTTAGTACAAAGTTTACTAAATCAGCGACGAGTCATATGGAACGGAGGGAGTACATGGACAGGTGTTGCAAAAAGCCGGATATTTTACATGACGAGTGAGCTGGATGGCTTTGGTTGCACCGGTCAATATGATTGCACGGGCCGGCCGGCCGGCTGGCTGGATATATGGGTGGTTCAGTTAGTTTTGTGCTCATTTGCCGTGGCTCATAGGGCTCGTATGGCGCTAGCCATGAATGTGCACAACTTAGGTCCCGTCGGTCCGTGCCTACGTGGTAGCCAGGGGACAGATAACCTTATACATGTACACAAAAGAGCGGAAGAGAGTTTCTTCTGCGGCTAACATTGTACGTAGATGCAACAGTGATTGCACGAAATCCGCAAGTCCACGCTGGTGCGGAGGCACGTACCTTCCCAGCCATGCCATGTCACACGAATGCTTTGTGGTTCGTAAAACTGGTGGATTTCACTTGGGGTACTTCAAGTTTTAGTCTTGGTTTCTGAAATTAGGTGATTTTGCCATTTGTTCGTATTAAGTGTTCGGAGTTGAAACTGGGGTCGTTGAAATGCATTGAAAAATGGTCTTATTTCAAAGTCTTTGTCACGAGGAACATGGATATGCAGACGAAACTTAATTTAGATTTTTGGTTTAATTGATATAAAAGGTCCAAAACTGAAATAAAAAAAAGGGTCGGTGGCGCCGCACCTGCATACCACAAATCCCCTCACGTGGTTGCGTCCTAGCTGAAAATGGTCGTCGGACCTCAGAAGTTGGTCGTTGTACGTTCCCCTTCATCTATGTTCCTCACCCATTAGGTTTTGTCCCTCCTGCACGCCACCCCCCACACCCTGCATTATCTTAATTAAATTAAATCTTATCAAAACCTCAATAAAATCAAAATTTTACCACTCATCCCCTTCAAGTTTTCTCTTTCACTAGTAGAAAAGGGGGCAATGGCCCAGGCCAGTTCAGCCCATTAGTCCCGGTTCAATCCAGAACCGGGACCAATGGAGCTATTTACCTCGGTTCGTGAGCCCAGGGGGCCGGTCGGGCCACGTGGGCCATTGGTCCCGGTTCGTCCGGACCTTTTGGTCTCGGTTGGTGGGATGAACCGGGACCAATGGGCCTGGCTCCTGGCCCACCACTATTGGTCCCGGTTGGTGGCATGAACCGGGACCAAAGGTTGCCCTTTAGTCCCGGTTCGTGCCACCAACCGGGACCAATGGTGGTGCCTATATATAGCCCCTCGCGCAAGAGCAGAGCACACTGCTCTGTTTTTTCTGCCGAGGGGGAGAGGGCTTGGTGGTGCTCTAGCTCACCTCCTATGCACACAAGGTGTTCGATGGAATGCCCGAGCCACACTACTTAATGTTTCTCCTTTCCAAGCTCGACCGCCAAGCTCCATTTTCCTTAATATTTATCTAGGTTTAGCGGTCCGTCACGCCCCGTCCCCGTCTTCACCGCCGTCGATGACCCGCGCCGATCTCATCGCCGGCACCAACGTGGTGAGCCTCTTGTTCTTATCTTCTTTCTGAAAGGAAAATATTCTTACTTGTATGTTTAGATAGATACTTGTATTATTTTTTTACTTTTATTATTGCATCTTATATAGTGCGATCGTTTTGGTATCCGCCCCCGTCGGCCCTCGTCCTGTCTATGATTCGGATGTGGTATATATTATCTTTTCATAACTATTGGTTCATTTATTGTTTATGAAAATTATGCCGACCAACGTGATATAGATTTTATTTATCTAGGAGGTTGTTGAACCGGAAATTCCAACCGACCCTATTGTCGAGAGGTTAAATTTAGTTGAAGAAGAAAACAATTTCTTGAAGGAAAAAATAAAAAAACTTGAGGAGGAGAAGATGATATTGGAGTTGCATGTTGCGGATGCCGTCGATGATCACAAGATCAAGATGGATGCAATGCGCTTGAAGATGAGAAAGATTAGAAAATATGCCATTCATACCGAGGGTTGGTATCATTATGCCGTTGGATCAGTTGTTACCTTGGTTGCGATTATGATCGCATTTGTTTTCGCATTGAAATGTTTTACATAGTTTCAATGTATGCTTTAGTTAATTTAGATGCTCTGCAGAGCTTTATGTTGTTAGATGAGAACTATGTATGTACTTTGGTTTTTATGTGATGATGAACTTCTATTAATTTGGTCACTTAATTATCTATTCATGATGTTTTGTAATGATTTTTGACACACTTAATTATATATAATGCACGCAGATGAACCGGCAATGGATGTATGGTGACAGACACACCTCCGAGTACATTAAGGGCGTGCATGATTTTCTCGAAGTGGCTGAGGCAAACAAGCAGAATGGTTTTATGTGTTGTCCATGCCCTATATGTGGGAATACGAAGTCTTACTCTGATCGGAAAATCCTTCACACCCACCTGCTTTACAAGGGTTTCATGCCACACTATAATGTTAATTTGGACGAGGCACAGAGAAATAGGGGTTATGATGGAAGACGACGAGGAAGAAGAGTACGATGACAACTATGTGCCCCCTGAATACGGTGATGCTACTGAACATCAAGATGCACCAGACGATGTGCACGATGGTGCTGCAACGGGCGAACCTGCTGAAGATCAAGAGGAACCAGACGATGTGCCCAATGATGATGATCTCCGCCGGGTCATTATCGATGCAAGGACACAATGCGAAAGTCAAAAGGAGAAGCTGAAGTTCGGTCGCATGTTAGAGGATCACAAAAAAGGGTTGTACCCCAATTGCGAAGATGGCAACACAAAGCTCGGTACCATACTCAAATTGCTGCAGTGGAAGGCAGAGAATGTTGTGCCTGATAAAGGATTTGAGAAGCTACTGAAAATAATGAAGAAGAAGCTTCCAAAGGATAACGAATTGCCCGACAGTACATACGCAGCAAAGAAGGTCGTATGCCCTCTAGGATTGGAGGTGGAGAACATACATGCATACCCTAATGACTGCATCCTCTACCGCGGTGCCTACTGTTAGGGAACGCAGTAATTTCAAAAAAATTCCTACGCACACGCAAGATCATGGTGATGATATAGCAACGAGAGGGGAGAGTGTTCGTCCACGTACCCTCGTAGACCGTAAGCGGAAGCGTTAGCACAACGCGGTTGATGTATCGTACGTCTTCACGATCCGACTGATCCAAGTACCGAACGTACGGCACCTCCGAGTTCAGCACACGTTCAGCTCGATGACGATCCCCGGGCTCCGATCCAGCAAATCTTCGGGGATGAGTTCCGTCAGCACGACGGCGTGGTGACGATGATGATGCTCTACCGGCGCAGGGCTTCGCCTAAACTCCGCGACGATATGACCGAGGTGGAATATGGTGGAGGGGGGCACCGCACACGGCTAAGGAACGATCCGTAGATCAACTTGTGTGTCTAGGGTGCCCCCCCCCCCCGCCCCCGTATATAAAGGAGCCAGGGGGGAGGAGGCGGCCGGCCAAGGAGGGCGCGCCAAGGACTCCCTTCTTTCCTAGTTGGAATAGGAGAAGGGGGGAAGAGGAGGAAGAGGGGAAGGAAAGGGGGGGCGCCGCCCCCCTTCCCTTGTCCTATTAGGACTAGGAGGGGGAGGGGCGTGCGGCCCCCTCCTGGCTTCTTCTCTCTTCTCCCTCGTGGCCCATGTAGGCCCATTAACCCCCCGGGGGGTTCCGGTAACCTCCCGGTACTCCGGTAAAATGCCGATTTCACCCGAAACCATTCCGATGTCCAAACATAGGCTTCCAATATATTAATCTTTATGTCTCGACCATTCTGAGACTCCTTGTCATATCTGTGATCACATTCGGGACTCCGAACAAACTTCGGTACATCAAAACTTGTAAACTCATAAATAAAACTGTCATCAAAACGTTAAGCGTGCGGACCCTACGGGTTCGAGAACTATGTAGACATGACCTAAAACCATTCTCGGTCAATAACCAATAGTGGGACCTGGATGCCCATATTGGTTCCTACATATTCTACGAAGATCTTTATCGGTCAAACCGCATAACAACATACGTTGTTCCCTTTGTCATCGGTATGTTACTTGCCCGAGGTTTGATCGTCGGTATACAATACCTAATTCAATCTTGTTACCGGCAAGTCTCTTTACTCGTTCTGTAATACGTCATCTCATAACTAACTTATTAGTTATAATGCTTGCAAGGCTTAAGTGATGAGTATTACCGAGAGGGCCCAGAGATACCTCTCCGACGATCGGAGTGACAAAACCTAATCTCGAAATACGCCAACTCAACATGTACCTTCGGAGACACCTGTAGTACTCCTTTATAATCACCCACTTACGTTGTGACGTTTGGTAGTACCCAAAGTGTTCTTCCGGTAAACGGGAGTTGCATATTTTTCATAGTTGCAGGAACATGTATAAGTCATGAAGAAAGCAATAGCAGAATACTAAACGATCAAGTGCTAAGCTAACGGGATGGGTCATGTCAATCACATCATTCTTCTAATGATGTGATCCCATTAATCAAATGACAACACATGTCTATGGTTAGGAAACATAACCATCTTTGATTAATGAGCTAGTCAAGTAGAGGCATACTAGTGACTATATGTTTGTCTATGTATTCACACATGTATCATGTTTCCGGTTAATACAATTCTAGCATGAATAATAAACATTTATCATGATATGAGGAAATAAATAATAACTTTATTCTTGCCTCTAGGGAATATTTCCTTCAGTCTCCCACTTGCACTAGAGTCAATAATCTAGATTACATAGTAATGATTCTAACACCCATGGAGTTTTGGTGTTGATCATGTTTTGCTCGTGAGAGAGGCTTAGTCAACGGGTCTGCAACATTCAGATCCGTATGTATTTTGCAAATCTCTATGTCTCCCACTTGGACTTGGTCCCGAATGGAATTGAAGCGTCTCTTGATGTGCTTGGTCCTCTTGTGAAATCTGGATTCCTTTGCCAAAGCAATTGCACCAGTATTGTCACAGAAGATCTTCATTGGTCCCGATGCACTAGGTATGACACCTAGATCGGTAATGAACTCCTTCATCCAGACTCCTTCATTTGCTGCTTCTGAAGCAGCTATGTACTCCGCTTCACATGTAGATCCAGCCACGACGCTTTGTTTAGAACTGCACCAACTTACAGCTCCACCGTTTAATATAAACACGTATCTGGTTTGCGATTTAGAATCGTCCGGATCAGTGTCAAAGCTTGCATCGACGTAACCTTTTACGACTAGCTCTTTGTCACCTCCATATACGAGAAACATATCCTTAGTCCTTTTCAGGTATTTCAGGATGTTCTTGACCGTTGTCCAGTGATCCACTCCTGGATTACTTTGGTACCTTCCTGCCAAGCTTATTGCTAAGCATACGTCAGGTCTGGTACACAGCATTGCATACATGATAGAGCCTATGGCTGAAGCATAGGGAACATCTTTCATTTTCTCTCTATCTTCTGCTGTGGTCGGGCATTGAGTTTGACTCAACTTCACACCTTGTAGCACAGGCAAGAAACCTTTCTTTGCCTGATCCATTTTGAACTTTTTCAAAATTTTGTCAAGGTATGTGCTTTGTGAAAGTCCTATTAAGCGTCTTGATCTATCTCTATAGATCTTGATGCCTAATATGTAAGCAGCTTCACCGAGGTCTTTCATCGAAAAACTTTTATTCAAGTATCCATTTATGCTATCCAGAAATTCTATATCATTTCCAATTAATAATATGTCATCTACATATAAAATCAGAAATGCTACAGAGCTCCCACTCACTTTCTTGTAAATACAGGCTTCTCCAAAAGTCTGTATAAAACCATATGCTTTGATCACACTATCAAAACATTTATTGCAACTCCGAGATGCTTGCACCAGCCCATAAATAGATCGCTGGAGTTTGCACACTTTGTTAGCACCTTTTGGATCAACAAAACCTTCTGGTTGCATCATATACAACTCTTCTTCCAGAAATCCATTCAAGAATGCGGTTTTGACATCCATTTGCCAAATTTCATAATCGTGAAATGCAGCAATAGCTAACATGATTCGGACAGACTTAAGCATCGCTACGGGTGAGAAAGTCTCATCATAGTCAACCCCTTGAACTTGTCGAAAACCTTTCGCAACAAGTCGAGCTTTATAGACAGTTATATTACCATCAGCGTCAGTCTTCTTCTTAAAAATCCATTTATTCTCAATGGCTTGCCGATCATTGGGCAAGTCAACCAAAGTCCATACTTTGTTTTCGTACATGGATCCCATCTCAGATTTCATGGCCTCTAGCCATTTTGCAGAATCTGGGCTCATCATCGCTTCCTCATAGTTCGTAGGTCCATCATGGTCAAGTAACATGACTTCCAGAATAGGATTACCGTACCACTCTCGTGTGGATCTTATTCTGGTAGACCTGCGAGGTTTAGTAGAAACTTGATCTGAAGTTTCATGATCAATATCATTAGCTTCCTCACTAGTTGGTGTAGTTGTCACAGGAACTGGTTCTTGTGACGAACTACTTTCCAACAAGGGAGTAGATACTGTTATCTCATCAAGTTCTACTTTCCTCCCACTCACTTCTTTTGAGAGAAACTCCTTCTCTAGAAAGGATCCGAATTTAGCAACGAAAATCTTGCCCTCAGATCTGTGATAGAAGGTGTACCCAATAGTCTCCTTTGGGTATCCTATGAAGACACATTTCTCCGATTTGGGTTCGAGCTTATCTGGTTGAAGTTTCTTTACATAAGCATCGCAGCCCCAAACTTTAAGAAATGACAACTTTGGTTTCTTGCCAAACCACAGTTCATAAGGTGTCGTCTCAACGGATTTTCATGGTGCCCTATTTAACGTGAATGCGGCCGTCTCTAAAGCATAACCCCAAAACGATAGCAGTAAATCTGTAAGAGACATCATAGATCGCACCATATCTAGTAAAGTACGATTACAACGTTCGGACACACCATTTCGTTGTGGTGTTCCGGGTGGCGTGAGTTGCAAAACTATTCCGTATTGTTTCAAGTGTAGACCAAACTCGTAACTCAAATATTCTCCTCCACGATCAGATCGTAGAAACTTTATTTTCTTGTTACGATGATTTTCCACTTCACTCTGAAATTCTTTGAACTTTTCAAATGTTTCAGACTTGTGTTTCATTAAGTAGATATACCCATATCTGCTCAAATCGTCTGTGAAGGTGAGAAAATAACGATACCCACCGCGAGCCTCAACATTCATTGGACCACAAACATCAGTATGTATGATCTCCAACAAATCAGTTGCTCGCTCCATAGTTCCGGAGAACGGCGTTTTAGTCATCTTGCCCATGAGGCACGGTTCGCAAGTACCAAGTGATTCATAATCAAGTGATTCCAAAAGCCCATCAGTATGGAGTTTCTTCATGCGCTTTACACCGATATGACCTAAACGGCAGTGCCACAAATAAGTTGCACTATCATTATCAACTCTGCATCTTTTGGTTTCAACACTATGAATATGTGTATCACTACTATCGAGATTTAATAAAAATAGACCACTCTTCAAGGGTGCATGACCATAAAAGATATTACTCATATAAATAGAACAACCATTATTCTCTGATTTAAATGAATAACCGTCTCGCATCAAAGAAGATCCAGATATAATGTTCATGCTCAACACTGGCACCAAATAACAATTATTTAGGTCTAAAACTAATCCCGATGGTAGATGTAGAGGTAGCGTGCTGACCGCGATCACATCGACTTTGAAACCATTTCCCACGCGCATCGTCACCTCGTCCTTAGCTAATCTTCGCTTAATTCGTAGTCCCTGTTTCGAGTTGCAAATATTAGCAACAGAACCAGTATCAAATACCCAGGTGCTACTGCGAGCATTAGTAAGGTACACATCAATAACATGTATATCACATATACCTTTGTTCACTTTGCCATCCTTCTTATCCGCCAAATACTTGGGGCAATTCCGCTTCCAGTGTCCAGTCTGCTTGCAGTAGAAGCACTCAGTTTCAGGCTTAGGTCCAGACTTGGGTTTCTTCTCTTGAGCAGCAACTTGCTTGCCGTTCTTTTTGAAGTTCCCCTTCTTCTTCCCTTTGCCCTTTTTCTTGAAACTGGTGGTCTTGTTAACCATCAACACTTGATGCTCCTTTTTGATTTCTACCTCCGCAGCTTTTAGCATTGCGAAGAGCTTGGGAATAGTTTTGTTCATCCCTTGCATATTATAGTTCATCACGAAGCTCTTGTAGCTTGGTGGTAGTGATTGGAGAATTCTGTCAATGACACTATCATCAGGAAGATTAACTCCCAGTTGAATCAAGTGATTATTATACCCAGACATTTTGAGTATGTGTTCACTGACAGAACTATTCTCCTCCATCTTGCAGCTGTAGAACTTATTGGAGACTTCATATCTCTCAATCCGGGCATTTGCTTGAAATATTAACTTCAACTCCTGGAACATCTCATATGCTCCATGATGTTCAAAACGTCGTTGAAGACCCAGTTCTAAGCCGTAAAGCATGGCACACTGAACTATAGAGTACTCATCAGCTTTGCTCTGCCAGACGTTCTTAACGTCGTCAGTTGCATTAGCAGCAGGCCTGGCACCCAGCGGTGCTTCCAGGATGTAACTTTTCTGTGCAGCAATGAGGATAATCCTCAGGTTACGGACCCAGTCCGTGTAATTGCTACCATCATCTTTCAACTTTGCTTTCTCAAGGAACGCATTAAAATTCAACGGAACAACAGCACGAGCCATCTATCTACAAACAAACATAGACAAGCAAAATACTATCAGGTACTAAGTTCATGATAAATTTAAGTTCAATTAATCATATTACTTAAGAACTCCCACTTAGACAGACATCTCTCTAGTCATCTAAGTGATCACGTGATCCAAATCAACTAAACCATGTCTGATCATCACGTGAGATGGAGTAGTTTCAATGGTGAACATCACTTTGTTGATCATATCTACTATATGATTCACGTTCGACCTTTCGGTCTCCGTGTTCCGAGGCCATATCTGTATATGCTAGGCTCGTCAAGTATGACCTGAGTATTCCGCGTGCGCAACTGTTTTGCACCCGTTGTATTTGAACGTAGAGCCTATCACACCCGATCATCACGTGGTGTCTCAGCACGAAGAACTTTCGCAACGGTGCATACTCAGGGAGAACACTTCTTGATTATTAAGTGAGAGATCATCTTAAAATGCTACCGTCAATCAAAGAAAGATAAGATGCATAAAGGATAAACATCACATGCAATCAATATAAGTGATATGATATGGCCATCATCATCTTGTGCTTGTGATCTCCATCTTCGAAGCACCGTCATGATCACCATTGTCACCGGCGCGACACCTTGATCTCCATCGTAGCATCGTTGTCGTTATGCCATCTATTGCTTCTACGACTATCGCTACCGCTTAGTGATAAAGTAAAGCAATTACAGGGCGTTTGCATTTCATACAATAAAGCGACAACCATATGGCTCCTGCCAGTTGCCGATAACTTCGGTTACAAAACATGATCATCTCATACAATAAAATATAGCATCACGTCTTGACCATATCACATCACAACATGCCCTGCAAAAACAAGTTAGACGTCCTCTACTTTGTTGTTGCAAATTTTACGTGGCTACTACGGGCTTTAGCAAGAACCGTTCTTACCTACGCATAAAAACCACAACGATAGTTCGTCAAGTTGGTGATGTTTTAACCTTCGCAAGGACCGGGCGTAGCCACACTCGATTCAGCTAAAGTGAGAGAGACAAACACCCGCCAGCCACCTTTAAGCACGAGTGCTCGCAACGGTGAAACCAGTCTCGCATAAGCGTACGCGTAATGTCGGTCCGGGCCGCTTCATCTCACAATACCGCCGAACCAAAGTATGACATGCTGGTAAGCAGTATGACTTGTATCGCTCACAACTCACTTGTGTTCTACTCGTGCATATAACATCAACGCATAAAACCTAGGCTCGGATGCCACTGTTAGGGAACACAGTAATTTCAAAAAATTTCCTACGCACACGCAAGATCATGGTGATGATATAGCAACGAGAGGGGAGAGTGTTCGTCCACGTACCCTCGTAGACCGTAAGCGGAAGCGTTAGCACAACGCGGTTGATGTAGTTGTACGTCTTCACGATCCGACCGATCCAAGTACCGAACGTACGGCACCTCCGAGTTTAGCACACGTTCAGCTCGATGACGATCCCCGGGCTCCGATCCAGCAAATCTTCGGGGATGAGTTCCGTCAGCACGACGGAGTGGTGACGACGATGATGCTCTACCGGTGCAGGGCTTCGCCTAAACTCCGCGACGATATGACCGAGGTGGAATATGGTGGAGGGGGGCACCGCACACGGCTAAGGAACGATCCGTAGATCAACTTGTGTGTCTAGGGTACCCCCCCACCCCCGTATATAAAGGAGCCAGGGGGGAGGAGGCGGCCGGCCAAGGAGGGCGCGCCAAGGACTCCCTTCTTTCCTAGTTGGAATAGGAGAAGGGGGGGAAGAGGAGGAAGAGGGGAAGGAAAGGGGGGGCGCCGCCCCCCTTCCCTTGTCCTATTCGGACTAGGAGGGGGAGAGGCGCGCGGCCCCCTCCTAGCTCCTTCTCTCTTCTCCCTCGTGGCCCATGTAGGCCCATTAACCCCCCGGGGGGTTCCGGTAACCTCCCGGTACTCCGGTAAAATGTCGATTTCACCCGAAACCATTCCGATGTCCAAACATAGGCTTCCAATATATTAATCTTTATGTCTCGACCATTCCGAGACTCCTCATCATGTCCGTGATCACATCCGGGACTCCGAACAAACTTTGGTACATCAAAACTTGTAAACTCATAAATAAAACTGTCATCGAAACGTTAAGCGTGCGGACCCTACGGGTTCGAGAACTATGTAGACATGACCTAAAACCATTCTTGGTCAATAACCAATAGCGGGACCTGGATGCCCATATTGGTTCCTACATATTCTACGAAGATCTTTATCGGTCAAACCGCATAACAACATACGTTGTTCCCTTTGTCATCGGTATGTTACTTGCCCGAGGTTTGATCGTCGGTATCTAATACCTAATTCAATCTCATTACCGGCAAGTCTCTTTAATCGTTCTGTAATACGTCATCTCATAACTAACTTATTAGTTATAATGCTTGCAAGGCTTAAGTGATGAGTATTACCGAGAGGGCCCAGAGATACCTCTCTGACGATCGGAGTGACAAAACCTAATCTCGAAATACGCCAACTCAACATGTACCTTCGGAGACACCTGTAGTACTCCTTTATAATCACCCAGTTACGTTGTGATGTTTGGTAGTACCCAAAGTGTTCTTCCGGTAAACGGGAGTTGCATATTTCTCATAGTTGCAGGAACATGTATAAGTCATGAAGAAAGCAATAGCAGAATACTAAACGATCAAGTGCTAAGCTAACGGGATGGGTCATGTCAATCACATCATTCTTCTAATGATGTGATCCCATTAATCAAATGACAACACATGTCTATGGTTAGGAAACATAACCATCTTTGATTAATGAGCTAGTCAAGTAGAGGCATACTAGTGACTATATGTTTGTCTATGTATTCACACATGTATCATGTTTCCGGTTAATACAATTCTAGCATGAATAATAAACATTTATCATGATATGAGGAAATAAATAATAACTTTATTATTGCCTCTAGGGCATATTTCCTTCACCTACAAGGATCTGAACGCATGCCCGGTATGCGGTGCATTGCGGTATAAGATCAGACGAGATGACCCTGGTGATGTTGACGGTGAGCCTCCCAGGAAGAGGGTTCCTGCAAAGGTGATGTGGTATGCTCCTATAGTACCATGGTTGAAACATCTGTTCAGAAACGGAGAGCATGCCAAGTTGATGCGATGGCATAGTGAGGACCATAAGAAAGATGGGAAGTTGAGAGCACCCGCTGACGGGTCGCAGTGGAGAAAAATCGAGAGAAAGTACTGGGATGAGTTTGCAAAGGACCCAAGGAACGTATGGTTTGCTTTAAGCGCAGATGGCATTAATCCTTTCGGGGAGCAGAGCAGCAATCACAGCACCTGGCCCGTGACTCTATGTATGTATAACCTTCCTCCTTGGATGTGCATGAAGCGGAAGTTCATTATGATGCCAGTTCTCATCCAAGGCCCTAAGCAACCCGGCCACGACATTGATGTGTACCTAAGGCCATTAGTTGAAGAACTTTTACAGCTGTGGAATGGAAACGGTGTACGTACGTGGGATGACCACAAAAAGGAGGAATTTGACCTAAAGGCGTTGTTGTTCGTGACCATCAACGATTGGCCCGCTCTCAGTAACCTTTCAGGACAGACAAACAAGGGATACTATGCATGCACGCACAGTTTACTTGACACCGATAGTATATACCTGGGAAGCTGCAGGAAGAATGTGTACCTGGGCCATCGTCGATTTCTTCCGACCAACCATCAATGTCGAAAGAAAGGCAAGCATTTCAAAGGCAAGGCAGATCACCGGAAGAAGCCCGCCATGCGTACCGGTGATCACGTACTTGCTATGGTCAATGATTTACACGTAATCTTTGAAAAGGGTCCCGGCGGACTAGTTGTTCCGAATGACGCTGAGAATCACGCACCCATGTGGAAGAAGAAATCTATATTTTGGGACCTACCCTACTGGAAAGACCTAGAGGTCCGCTCTTCGATCGACGTGATGCACGTGACGAAGAACCTTTGCGTGAACCTGCTAGGCTTCTTGGGCGTGTATGGGAAGACAAAAGATACACCTGAGGCACGAGAGGACCTGCAACGCTTGCACGAAAAAGAGGGCATGCCTCCGAAGCAGTATGAAGGTCCTGCCAGCTACGCTCTTACGAAAGAAGAGAAAGAAATATTCTTTCAATGCCTGCTCAGTATGAAGGTCCCGACTGGCTTCTTGTCGAATATAAAGGGAATAATAAATATGCCAGAGAAAAAGTTCCAGAACCTAAAGTCTCATGACTGCCACGTGATTATGACGCAACTGCTTCCGGTTGCATTGAGGGGGCTTCTACCGGAAAACGTCCGATTAGCCATTGTGAAGCTATGTGCATTCCTCAATGCAATATCTCAGAAGGTGATCGATCCAGAAATTGTACCAATGCTAAGGAGTGATGTGGCGCAGTGTCTTGTCAGTTTCGAGCTGGTGTTCCCACCATCCTTCTTCAATATCATGACACACGTCCTAGTTCATCTAGTCGATGAGATTGTCATTCTGGGGCCCGTATTTCTACACAATATGTAACCCTTTGAGAGGTTCATGGGAGTCCTAAAGAAATATGTTCGTAACCGCGCTAGGCCAGAAGGAAGCATCTCCATGGGCCATCAAACAGAGGATGTCATCAGGTTTTGTGTTGACTTCATTCCTGGCCTTAAGAAGATAGGTCTCCCTAAATCGCGGTATGAGGGGAGACTGACTGGAAAAGGCACGCTTGGAAGGGACTCAATAATATGCAGGGATGAATATTCTTGGTCTCAAGCACACTACACAGTTCTACAGAACTCTACCTTGGTGACCCCGTATGTCGATGAACACAAGAACAGTCTGCGCTCCAAACACCCGGAGCAGTGCGACGACTGGATTACATGTGAACACATCAGGACTTTCAGCAGTTGGTTGGAAACACGTCTCAGAGGTGACAGCACTGTTTGTGATCAGCTGTACTTGTTGTCCAGGGGACCATCTTCGACTGTAATGATTTGGAAAGGATACGAGATAAATGGAAATACATTTTACACGATTGACCAAGATGAAAAGAGCACCAACCAAAACAGCGGTGTCTGCTTTGATGCAGCAACCGACAAGGGAAATGACACATATTATGGTTACATAGTAGACATATGGGAACTTGACTACGGAGTAGATTTTAAGGTCCCTTTGTTTAAGTGCAAGTGGGTCAATCTGTCAGGAGGCGGGGTACAGGTAGACCCACAGTATGGAATGACAATAGTGGATCTGAAAAATCTTGGGTACACTGACGAACCGTTCGTCCTAGCCAATGATGTGGCACAGGTTATCTATGTGAAGGACATGTATACCAGACCGAGGAAAAGAAAAGATAAGGAAGCGAATACAATGAGCCAAAGCGCCACATAGCTCTTTCAGGAAAAAGGGACATCCTGGGAGTGGAGGGCAAGACAGACATGTCTGAAGAGTATGAAAAGTTTCATGAAATTCCCCCCTTCAAAGTCAAGGCTGACCCAAGCATCCTGATAAATGATGAAGATTATCCATGGTTACGGCGCAATAAGCAAACGACACAAGCGAAGAAAAAGTGAAGACTTTCTCCCGCAACCATTATGATGATACCATGCCAACTTTGTAACAGACGAGTATGATACCATTGTCCGTTTTGTACATGCACATGCTATGCCAACTTTTTCAGAGTTCATTTCAAAACTATGAATTTGAAAACCTCGCCAACCGAAGGGCGCTCACACCGGTTTATAAGCCCGTCCCTCTACACGCCTTGTTGAGCTCACAAACTTGTGATTCACACAAATTTCAAAGAATTCAAATTTGAAAACTAATGGCACAAACAGAAAGTTTATAATTTTCCTGACCTAAAAGCAAAAGGAATTAAAAAATAAAGCAAAAAACCAAAAGAAAATAAATAATGCAGAAAACAAAACAAAAAAACTTGAAAATAAAATAAAATAGCAACAATAAGTATTTTGTTGTAAGTAGAAACAAAATAAAATAAATAAAGCAACAAAGAAAACAAAAAAAAGTGTTTTCAAATTTGAAAACTATTGGCACTAACAGAAAGTTTATAATTTTTCTAAAACTAAAAGCAAAAAGAATTAAAAAATAAAGCAAAAAACAACAAAAAATAAATAATGCAGAAAATAGAACAAAAAAACTGAAAAATAATAAAAATAGCAACAATAAGTATTTTGTTGTAAGTAGAAACAAAATAAAGTATATAAAGCAACAAAGAAAACAAAAAAAGTGTTTTCAAATTTGAAAACTAATGGCACTAACAGAAAGTTTATAATTTTTCTAAAACTAAAAGCAAAAAGAATTAAAAAATAAAGCAAAAAACAACAAAAAATAAATAATGCAGAAAGCAAAACAAAAAAACTAGAAAAACATAAAAATAGCAACAATAAGTATTTTTTTGTAAGTAGAAACAAAATAAAATAAATAAAGCAACAAAGAAAACAAAAAATGTTTTCAAATTTGAAAACTAATGGCACTAACAGAAAGTTTATAATTTTTCTAAAACTAAAAGCAAAAAGAATTAAAAAATAAAGCAAAAAACAACAAAAAATAAATAATAATGCAGAAAACAAAACAAAAAAACTGGAAAAAGAATAGTGCCGCCTACTGGACCCCCACGGCCTGAATACGACTAGAAACCCTACATGGGCCAGGATTCAAGCCCGCAGGAGGCCAAGTAGGCCCACAGGCACATAGCTAGTGACAGATTAGGCCCGAAAGCCTGCAGTTGAGAGGAGCTCGAGAGGGTGGGCGCAGCAGCGCTTATAAACCACTCTCGAGCTCTCTCAACTAGCGAGGTGGGACTAAACTTTTCGACGCGGAACAGCACAAGGCCTTTGGTCCCGGTTGGTGGCACCAACCGGGACTAAAGGGGGCATTGGTCCCGGTTCGTGGCACCAACCGGGACTAATGCCCCCCTTTAGTCCCGGTTGGTGCCACCAACCGGGACCAAAGGCCGCCGCTTCCCGCCCTTTGGGCTTCTGAAAATTGGCCTTTGGTCCCGGTTGGTGCCACCAACCGGGACTAAAGGGGGGCATTAGTCCCGGTTGGTGCCACGAACCGGGACCAATGCGCCGTCTATATAAGCAAGACTTGTGAAAATTTTTGTTCAGTTCTTCGATCCCGCCCCGACGACGCCGCCAGGCTGCCCCTCTGCGCCTCGCCGTCGCCGTCGTCGCCCTGCCTCCGACGCCGTCCCGCGCCGCCCAGACGCCGTCGCCACCCCGCGCCGCCCATACGCCGTCGCCGCCCCGCCTCTGCCTCGCCGTCGCCTCTGCCTCGCCGCGCCCCAGCTGCCCCGCGCCGCCGTCGCCTCTGCCTGACTTTGGTCAAGGCCGGCACCGCCCCCCCCCCCTTCCCCCTTTTTTTTGCAAATATAGATATGTTTTTTTCCTGAGTATATGTATATGTGTATATCTGTTTATATGTCTTTTTTAGATTTTTTTGTTTTTTGCATTTTTATAAAAATGTATATATGTTCTATGTGTATATATATGTTTTCTGTTCATAGATTTTTATTTGAACATTATTTAAAAAAACAAGCAATACTACTTCATGTATTTTTAAGAAGGAAGAAGAAGAAAAAGAAGGAGAGCAAAAAGGAAAAAAGAAGAGGAAGAAAGGAGAAGAAGAGGGGAGAGGAAGAAGAGGAGAAATAAATAAGAAGAAGAAAAAAGAAGAAAAGAAGAGGAGAAGAAGAAAAGAATAGAGGAGAAGAAGAAAAAATAGAATTTTTTTCTATTTTTTCTTCTTCTCCTCTATTCTTTTCTTCTTCTCCTCTTTTTTTTCTTCTTCTTTTTCTTCTTCTTCTTCCTTCTTCCTTCTTCCTCTTTTCTTCCTTTTCCTTATTTTCCTTTCTCGAGGGATAAGAAGAAAAAGAAGAGGAGAAGAAGAAAGAAAGGAATAGAGGAGAAAGAAGAAACTTCGACACGAGGGGGGGTACCGATACCCCCTCCCCGATAACATTATTTTCCCATGTATATGTATGTCGCGTCGTTGTCGATATAACGAGGGTGTCGAGGGTCGGGAACTAGGGTAGAGGGTCGAGGGTCGTTAAGGGGTCAAGGGTCGAGGGTTTCAGGGTCGAGGGTTCGAGGGATCGAGGGTCGAGGGTTCCAGGGTCGTCGAGGGTTCGAGGGGTCGAGAGAGGTTTCGTAGTGTCAAAGTATTGAAGAAATCCATGGCTTCATCATTAGCCGGAAGTAACCAGGGCATGATGGTACGAAGTCCTCCAAAGTTATTTTTGAATGGAGTCCCGGATAGGATAA
This sequence comes from Triticum aestivum, assembly GCF_018294505.1. Lineage (NCBI taxonomy): Eukaryota > Viridiplantae > Streptophyta > Magnoliopsida > Poales > Poaceae > Triticum > Triticum aestivum. The sequence continues at coordinate 718,216,159 of NC_057810.1, read as the reverse complement.
TTTGCCTTTTTGTATGAATTTCAGCAAAGGCCTTCCAAATAACGATATTCGGAAGGTTCTTGCTGAACTTTGTACCAAAAAGCGAATTATCCTATTTGGGACTCCGTTCCAAAATAACTTTGGAGAGCTTCGTACCATCATGCACCTGTTACTTTCGCCTAATGATGAAGACATGATTTTGTTGAATCCTTTGACACTAGGCAACCTCCCGACCCCTCGGCGATCCTCGACCCCTTGACCCTCGACCGCTCGGCGATCCTCGACCCCTTGACCCTCGACCCTCGGCGATCCTCGACCCCTTGATAAAAAAAAGAAGAGGAAGAAGAAAAAAAAGAGGAGAAGAAAGAATAGAGGAGTTCTTCTCCTCTATTCTTTCTTCTCCTCTTTTTTTCTTCTTCTTCCTCTTTTTTTTATCGGGAACGAGGGTCGTCGAGGGTCGCCGACCGGAAGAGGAAACCCTAATTAAATAGCAAGTATCGTCGGTGTGAGATACATGTGGCCACCCCCTCCTTGAAGCGTTCTCGAGGCCACCCCCTAACCCTTGAAGCGTTGTCGAGGCCACCCGAAACACTAGAGAAGCAGCGTCGAGGTCACTAATTAATATCATTCCTTATTGTGATTAGCTAGCTAGTTCTACGTTTGCCACTAATATATCCATATCTGTCATGTTTGAATAATAATTGCCATGTTGTAAATATTTGTAGAAACTATGGACACCCCGCCACGAGACGAAGCAGAAGAAGCATTGTTGAGGGACATAATCGCACAAGGAAGTGATGCCGTCTGCTCGTTGATGTTTCTCAATGACAACGATGGTCTGGAAGGAGAGGGTGAAGAAGCAGCTGGCTATGATTTACATGGCTCCGATGACCCAATGCCGGTGCAAGAAGGAGAGGGTGAAGAAGTAGACCGTGAGGACGGCTCCGGTGATCACCAAACTGAGTCCGGCCAGGTATATATATTAGTTAAGCCTGTGCTGACTAGCTAATTGATGCATTCATTGTTTTGGTATGTACACATATTAATTAACTCTCGTCTTTGTTCTTTTTTCTAGCCCTCCGAATCGAGCACAACTTCGGTAAAGAGACGAGGCCCGAAGAAAAAGTTAAGCTCGGATGAAAAGTTTGAGATCATACAAATCGCGCGCGACGGCCAACCGATTGAACCCTACCGGACAAAGAAGGCATTTGTTGCTCAGTGCGGGGTTCTGGTTAGGGACAAGATCCCGATCAGCATCCACCAATGGTATAAGCCTAAGAACGAAGACCCTGAGGTGTCTTATGCCAATGATATGCAGAAAAATGATCTTTGGACTGAGCTGAAGTCAAATTTCACCCTACCGCCAGAGGATGATCCGGAGAAGCCAGTTATAGAGCCATTAATCAAGTCTTTTGTTCTGAAGAAGATGGCAGACCTATTCAGGAATTGGAAGAAAGACCTCAATAGGTATGTCGAAAAAAATGAGACACCCGAATTCAAGGGCAAATATGAGAAGATCAGAGATGACTGGCCTGCATTTGTGGCCCACAGTACATCGGAAAAGAGTAAAAAGATGTCGGTGACAAACAAGAGAAATGCTGCGAAGAAGAAGCTTCACCATCGCACGGGGTCAGGTGGCTTCCTCGTAGCCCGGCCTAAGTGGGCCAAGGCTGAGAATGATCTGCTTGATAAAGGGATCGAACCAGAGACAATGAACTGGCCAGACCGTTGCCGGACTTGGTTCTTCGGGGCCGGCGGATCCTTGGACCCTATAACAGGGAAGTGCATTTGGACGGACGAACAATTGGACATACCAGTCAAGAGGCTTCAGCAATATATCGAAGCAGCGCAGCAAGGGACGTTCGTTCCAGACAGGGAGAAGGACGAGCTCACAATGGCCCTCGGGAATCCTGAGCACCCTGGACGGACACGAGGCACGCCAGGCTCCGTTTCGTGGAAGGCTGGATTTCCAGACGTAGGGGGTTACAAAACCCAGGAGAGGAGGAAGAAACTGGAGCAGAGCCAACTGCAGGCGCTGCACGAAAGGGTAATGGGGCTAGAGGAACGAGAAGCAGATCGCAGCAAACGACCTGCCGAAGCTTCCCCCGAAGCTACCCCGCCATCTCAGCGGAGAAGCAGTGTGGCTTCCACCGAGCTGCTTCAGCCGGAGCATGCCTTGACGGCTCCTGCCAGCTATCCCGTGGATGCTATCATGAAGGCTGAAAATTGCCACCTTATGGCGCAATGGATGAATTTGAAGGTCAAGGCGGCTGTTGGCTCTGTTTATCCTACTAAACCCGACTCAACTTTTCACTGTCGGCCGATTCCAGAAGGATATGCTAAGGTGATGGTCGATGAAATAACGGAGGGATTTGAGGACCTCCGGCTTGACCACCCTACCGGTGAAGGGGAGTATCGGCTGGGTTCTGCTCTGAAGACTCCATGCCTATGGCGGAAGGATCTCATCAACCTTCCGAACTGGACGCCTCCGCCTCCTCCTCCTCCTCCGGCGAGTCAGGGCACTCTGCCTCCTCCACCGCCTCCTCCTCCGGCGAGTGACGATCAGGGCACTCGGCCGGCTCCTTCTCCGGTGCGTGGCGGCACTCCGCCTCCTTCTCCGCCTGCGCCGGCGCGCCCGAGCAGCCAGCCTCCTCCTTCTCCGCCTCGTCAGCAAGGGCGGAAGAGACCCGCCGCCGCTCCGGCTGCTCCGGCGCGTCGTAGTCCTTCTCCTCCGCCTCGTAAGCAAGGAAAGAAGACATCCGCTTCATCTGCTCTGCCGGCGTCTAGCAGTACAGCCAAAGGCGGGAGGAGATACAGATTCGGTCCTTCTCTGAAGACTCCAGAGAAGTTACCGTACGAGAGGAGCGAGGAGGAAAACGCGAAGATCACGCAGACCGAAGTGGATGACTGGTTTCAAGGGTTGAAAGCAAAGAGACATCCACCTCCGGAGGAGAAGGTAGATCCGGTGAAAGCGAAGCGCACTCTGGCTTCCCTGACAAAACCACCCAAGTCTCCGCCGAAAGGCAACTATGAGCGCATTATTGGAAAGGCATTTGCCGAAGCGGAGAGGTCGGGAAGTACTAAAAGTGATCAAAGGATGAAAGAACGATGAGCTGGGAAACAAATTGCCCAGCTCGGCGAACAAGGGAAGCAATCGTGCCCCCCGCTCAAGGTGCCTGCTAGCGAATCGTCGATCCGAGGATGGTGCCCGGTTATGGCAATCCTGCAGATTACCTGTCCGACGATGTACATTATGATTTCTTGGAGGTGCAGATACAAAGATACGAGTACGGGAAGCCTCTCGTCAAAGATGAAAGTTCTCTATCAACGATGATGCGAAGATTGCATGATTGGTACATGAAGACCTGCAAAGAGTCTGAGGGGAGGAGTACTTTGTATGTGAGAGTTAAAAAGGAGCATGACCTCCTTGGAATTGAACTGTTGCCTATTCCATTTGAGGAGTTCTATCAGTTTTTCAATTAATTGGCCATCGATAAAGCAACGGTCACCTGCTACTGTCTGTAAGTAGTACTACTTCTGTCATTAAGTCTCTCTATATAACTCAGCCCTTTCATTGCATGTATTTATAATTATCCTCACTATATTATGCAGATTGAAGATCGCCGAATTGAAGAAAAGACAAGTGGGTGATATTGGATTCATCAACACATATCTCATAGATAAAACTGAGGTTGAATTTCATAAAGAAAATACCGAGGCCAACTTGCTACAATCGTTGGTAATAAATGAACACAAAGATATAATACTCTTTCCTTACAACTTCAAGTGAGTGTTACTGTCTTGTGGCATATTCGGTTTCCTTATTAGTCCAGGTTATAGTAATGTAATATTGATGAGTTATGCATGTGTGCGCAGCTACCACTATATTCTCCTAGAGATTAAGCTTGAGAAGGGAGTAGTAACTGTCTTAGACTCCAAGCGAAAAGATCCCAAGGAGTATGCGGACATGACTGAAATGCTCGAGAAGTAAGTTAAATCGATCATTATCCACCATATCAGCAACTTTGTTCATTTCTGATATCAAGTAATTGTTTTCTTTGTATGGCAGGGCTTGGAGAAAATTCACCAAAAAAGCTCCGGGACTACCGAAGAAGCTGCAATTTAGACACCCGAAAGTAAGTACTATATAGTAGCATATTCCACGCATCTCCTAGTGATTCAAGCGCTAGTTTCATCAATACCATTTAGCATGCTTGCTAATTATCAGTTTGATTGACCTCTATTTCTTGTAAAGTGGTTGTGGCAGGAACAAGGGAATGATTTCTGTGGATACTACATTTGCGAGTCCATCCGCCACACGACCTGTGAGCGGGGCTACTCCGACAAACAATATGAAGTGCGTAAATAACAATATTCACAATTTTATTTTATTACCATCATTTGTGTTGAGTTTCATTCATTCATATATATATATGTATTGACCCCCTTCTTAAAATTAGATGTTTCGGATGCGGGATGAACTCCTAGCACCAGATCGCCTGCGAGCAATTCAAGAGGAATTGGCGGCATTCTTTCTTGACCACGTGATCGCTGAAGACGGAGAATACTATGTGGACCACGCGTCCGTATGTTAGGAGATTATATATTTGTAAAAGATAATTATTGTATATATGTAGCCGGTAGTGTCAGATAGATATACGAGAACTTGTTGTTCGACCAATCTCTCGAAGAAGGAGAGGTGGTCGATATCACTTCTCTCTGTATGCATATATATTCATGACGATCTTCTATTTGCTTACTAGCTAGCTAGCGTGTCTAGCTAGTCCTCTCTATACGTATGTATAGTACGTAGCGTCGACCAAGCACGGACAAAAGAGAGGATACTTCTCTCTATTAATTAGCTAGCTAGCACAATATATGAAACACCTAAATTAACCCCCCAAAACCCCCCAAAACCCCCCCCCCCCCCTTTCAAAAAAAAACAAAAACCCTAGCCATAAAAATGCTGACGCGTGGATGCCTATTGGTCCCGGTTGGTGCCACCGGGACCAAAGGCCCTCCTGCCTGGGCTCAGCGGACAGGCCACGTGGAGGCCCATCTGTCCCGGTTCTGGATTGAACCGGGACTAAAGGGTCAGGGCATTAGTGAACCGGGACTAAAGGCCCTCACCAACCGGGACTATAGGCTCTTTTTCTACTAATGTTTTCTTCTCGTGTGTACGACGGCTAGGCCACTCATCTCCTTCAAGTTTTGTTGGTGAGCCTGCACTACTGAAATTGTTTTCTTTGTTGAGTGCACAAGAAACTCGGCGAAGGACGAAAAAACTCGGCAACGTCTTTGCCAAGAACTATTATTGGCAAAAGGCATACGACGTACACCTCTCAGGCAAACAGAACTTTGCCAAGGTCATCTGTCGGGCACTTGGCATACAGTTTGCTGAGAACGAAAGGCAGATTGTCAACAAAAGAAAGTGACTTGAAGGCCACTAGACGGGGACGGTGGTTGCCATGTGGCATATGTTTGTGGAGCATCCTATGTCCGGATCTAAGCAAACTCTAATGAGCGATTGACCTTGTTTTTTGCGGCCCGTTAATTTTGTTCGTTCCATTGGGTACGCTAACGTTTCTTTTTCTGGGTCAGATGAGGTCGCACTAGAACCCAAATGGAGTAAACGTACAAGGCAAGACTTTTTCTTTGGCTATTGCACGTGTCCAAAGCAAACGAAACGTTGACACGAGGCCATTTGGGAGCTGCCGGTCGCCGGATTTAGGGTCTTTATTGTTAGGTATGCAAATATGAACTGCAAATTAAATGATACAAAGAGGATAATGATTATACCAACGTCGGTTTTGGGCCTCCTTTGCACAAAGATCACCACCATGACTACTGTGTTGTTGTTCGTCGAGCCGAAGTACAAGGCCCAGCTTATCTCTCACATAATTTTTTTTTCATTCATGTACGACCGAACGTGAGGGGTGCGGGGGGCGAATATGGTTATATGACATGTGGGGCCGTTGATACTGGTTTTTAACCCGTATGCGACATCAACGTTGAATAGTCCACCAGGATGCCACGTCACACAAAACCACCTTCAAAATCCATTGAGTGGGTGATTTAACCGTTATCGAAAGTTTGAGACCGCAGTTTAACCGGTTTTATAGTTCAGGGGTTGTAGATTAAACCATCCCTAGAGTTCAGGGTTGAAATATGCACTTCTCTCAAAAAAACTTAAACCTCAACTCTTGAGTGTAACAATATTCTCAGGTTTATTCGCAAGAAAAAATAGAACAATTTCCTCAGTTTGTACCAGGTGGCTGGAGGTGACTACCCAACTGAATCTCTCGCGTCTTGGGGGTCCAACACGAGAGACCGATTCCACATGGATTGTGCAGGAACCGGCCGGAAATAGAAGAGGAGTACGTACGCTTTCTCCCTAGCCAGGCAAACTAATCTGGGTGTCTTGTAGTGTCCACCCTTTAGCATGCAGGAGATTGTGTCCTGTGCGTGATTGCACGGCCACATGCTTTGTCCACTCCAACCCTCCCATCATTTTAATTTCCAAGCATCATCACCGCACCGCATGCATTGCCTCCCATCATCCTGTGTTTCGTCCCTTGACTAATCTCCTCCGTCAGATCAAATCATTTTGAGCAGTGAAGGTGCGGAGGATTTGATCTCCGCACATAAAATTTGTCTCAGTCAAACTTCATGAAATTTGGTCAAATTTATATTAAAAAATATCAGCATCTGCAATATTTAAGATGTACAATACCAAAATTAATTCCATAATGCATCTAATCATATTGATTCGGTAACATGAATGTTGATTTTTTTTTCTAGAATCTCAGTCAAACTTTATGAAAATAGACCGAAGACAAAGCGTATATGCGGAGTAAAAAAAGAAATAGAAAAAGCACTAAATACAACACAAGCACATCAGTACCCGGTTACCTCGAAGCGCTTTGAGATCCGTGCAGCTCTCGCAGAAAGCATACAAACATCATTTCTAACAAAACAGAAAATTAATAATAATAATAAACACTGAAGATGTGATCTTTTTTTTTACTTGTATCCGCTACTAATTCCTCTGATCCATCGGATGCGGCATCACTGTTCATCGCTGCTCACATATCATACACGGAACACATTATATGGTTCACGGCCGCTGTCACTTGATTGTTACGGAAAACGCGGCTTTACTCCTTTATACGCCATTGACTTCTCTCCATCTACGTACATGCGTACTGTATGTACTTTAGACTCCAATTTGATCGACTTTGCATCCGCGTACTCTCTTCTCTTCAACAATCAATTAAATCAGCTACCAGCCTTCCTTCCAGCCACAAAATAATCTGCCTCGACCAACTTTTTGTCTCGGTCGAGTACTCGTGTACAGTGTGTATGTACCAAAAGCCGGAGTATCATGTTAAAAAATGTACTTCGTTGCAGTACACTGCGTCAATTAATTCGGATCGGAGGGAGTAACATTTTCCGAATCGAGTGTATGTGGACACATATTATTGTGTTTATTCACTCATTTCAGTTTGTACGTAGTTTATATTGAAATATTCAAAATATCTTATATTTCTAGACGAAGGGAGTAACTGATAATAATCACGTCAATGCGGGGCTAAGTAGCACATGAGCATTTCACTGGAAAAATAAAACAAACCAGTACAGTACGGACAGTGAGATTGGAAGGATACATCACTCTTGTCATGACCCTGCCACTTGTCAATCAAGCACGGTGCATCATAATCTAGCAGTGCTTTTCATGGACAGATAGATGGTCATCTACCAAAATAAAGGCCAGGACATCATTCCACTTTGTTGCAAAAGAAAGCTGAGGCTTCCCGCAAAAAAGAAAAAAAAAGAAGCTGGAGGGCATTATGGTCCATAAACATGTTCACAAGCCCTCTTTCCATTTAGTTTATTTTCCCAAAGACAGAGATTATACATGACCAATCACAAGCAGGCCACTTACCATTATTATTATTATTATTATTATTAATTATTATTATTATTATGTCATTACCACTTCTTGTCATTTGCTTGTAGAGCGATTGTCTGGGGAGCAACGAGATAGTTCATCAAGCGTCTCTTTTTCGGGCACTACTTGCATACATCTTCCACGAATAGAGGAGGGGCCTCTTTTGGGCATATTTTGTAAGTCTATATTCTTTTTTGACATCCGGGGGTATCCCCATTAAAGAAAGCTTTCTGACATGAAGCAACGCATGGTTCCTGAGATTATTTTGCTGCTACCCGGCCGTTATCCATTTCTTCGACAAGTATTTTCAGACGAGGGGAGTAGTACACATGTCACTAAGTTTTTGATGTACTTTACTCGCAACTGATTGACAATAATCAAGTAAGGGTAAGGTCTAGACAGTTGCTCGTGTTTTTATATTATTTTTTGAAAGCTAAAATAAAAAAACTAATTAATGTATGCATCAATAAGAAGGATATACTCCCACCGCCCTTCTCATATTAAATGTGGCTAAGTGTGGCTTGAACGAATGCATGTAGCATTGAAATACATCTAGATACAGAGCTGCACTCAATATGGGACGAAGGTAGTAGCACTCTTGTCATGATCCGGCCACTTGCCAACAGTTAAGCATGGCGCACCCATCTGGCAGTGCTTCTCATAGATCGACATCACAATAAAGTCCAACCCAGGGCATCATTCCGCTTTGTTGAAAAATGATGGAGGTCCAAGAAACACACACACACACACACATTCCCTTCTATCGTATTGATTTTTGTTTTTTCCCAGGGGTACATAGGAGACACTAGTACTAGTAAGTACTCCCTCCATTTCAAAATAAACGACTCAACTTTATACTAGTGCTGGCCCATCATTCGTTTGGCGGTGAGATTAGCAAGATGCAGGTACCGAACAAGCAAGTGTGTTTTGGGGAAGTTCCTTGAATTATCTCGTCACATTTTTTCGGCTTAAAAGCGAGATCGAATTGTCTGATCCAGCATCAAATTAAATCAAGCAGCCGAATCAACCGAGAAATTAAAATTTACAGCCGCCAAGAGGCGTACATATCGTGTGTGTCGGTGCGTTTCAGTTGGTTCGTTCGTCAAAAGAAGCTGCCAATTAAAAGGATCTTCTACTACTATTGATTAGCAATAAGATTTATAGACGACAAAAGCAGGTCTGTATCTGCAGTGTGAGGATCCGCGCGACGCCGACGTCCGTCCGTGTGTGAGTATATTTATTTATAAGTTGGGTTCGAAATTTTAAAAGGGTTATTAAAGTTTGGGACTGTGTTTTATGACAGGGAGAAGACTTGGGAGGAGAGGGTACGGCCTGCTGGATCACAACGGGACAACGCACCACGCAAGACGCAACTGCAAATATGATCCTCATTCATTTCCATCTTTCTGCTGCTGCGAGCCGACCGACGACAAATCTCCCATGCATCAATGCATGATTTTCGAGCATGAATAAATTATCTTAAAGCCGGCCTCAAAGAATGTCGTTTTTATTAAGAAATAGTAAGAGAGTTGGTTGGTTAAATATCACACGGAAATTGTTATGACACGCTCGCAAGACGGTGCACTCGGTCAACCCGGCTATCCACATGACGCGCACGCGTCGCCCTGAAGAGGAACACTGTGTCGAGGATGTCTGCAAAGCGCCATCCTCGTCACTACTCCCACAGAAGTGACTCGATCCGATTTCACCGTGGACGGACAACCAATCAAGAACCCTCAGACAGAACGAAGCACATCATTTAATATGATACAATATCATGATATGATACTCAAGCATCTCTTTCTTCATTTAATTCTATGCCATCTCATCAAAAGTGTTTAGTTGGCATGCATTATACTACCTATAATACTCCCATTACGGGCAGCCTTAGCGTCAACCGGCGGATTTTCTTTCGTCCATCCGCCGCCTCCCACGCAACGTGTGTCCAAGTGGACCAGCGCACCTCTTCTGGTCCCACCGTTCTCTAGAAATATCCAGCTCCAACCAGAGAATCCTTCTTCTTTCGTGAGTCAACGCCACCACCATCCAAAATTCTCCACCGCTTCATTCTCAAGCTCCTGGTCATGGCTTTGCAACTCTGTAGCCTCGTCGCGCCGCCTGTTGCTTTTACTCCTACTGTCGTACTGCGTTGCTACCGGCTACGAGGGAAGCGGCCGCTGATGCAGGCAAGCCACCGCGTCCCTGGTATTGCAACATCCTCTTTGTTGCAAGAAAAATTTATGCAACATTAGGTATGTTTCAAATCTCACTTCCGTTGAAAAAAATTCTGCAACATTAGCTTTGTTGCAGAAAAAATTCTGCATTTTTTTCCTGCAACGTCATCACAGTTGCAAAGTTTTCTGCAATAATACCATTGTTGCAAAAGTTACATCACATCTATGGACAAAGTCTTTGTTTCAGCAACAACCAACTTGTTGCAATTTTTATGACGCTCACGTGGGGAGATCTAACGGCGTGGGAGGTGGGCTTGTTTCTGCAACACCGTGCTTGTTGCAGAAGGGAGGTGGGGAACGTGGGTTGTACATTGGATGGCCAACAGCGCGTCCATCCAACGGCCAGCCAGGCGGCGGATGTTTCCAATTCATCCACTGGCGTACGCCTAGCAGCCCCCCGTTTTTATTAAGAAATACTAAAGAGAGTTGGTTGGTTTTCCTCAAAGAGAGAGAGAGAGAGAGAGTGTGTGTGTGTGTGGGGGGGGGGGGTGGTCAAATAATGGAAAATCACACGAAAATTGTTATGACATGCTTGCAAGACGGTGCACTTGGTCAACCCTAAACCCACATGACGTGCACGCGAGGCCCTAAAGAAGAACACTGTGTCGAGGATGTCTGCAAAGCCCCAGAGAAGTGACTCGATCCGATTTCACCGTGGACGGACGACCAATCAAGAACCCTTATTAGACAAAGCGAAGCATGGGAATCCTGAGAGCCTGTACATGCCAAACAAACGGCAACAACGCGTCGAGGACCAGGCAGCCCCGACTTTGATGACGAGCTTTTGCAGGAGAAAAAAAAGGAGCCACGACTATCACCATCAGGCTCCGAGCTGCCCTGTGACATGGCATCGTCGCCGCTGCGCTCGCCCAGCTCCGACTTCGCTCTCTGGAGCAACATTTCTGGCACCGTCCATACGCAGACGCATGTGTGACTATCCTTCGATCATTTGTTGTACAGATTAAGGAGCGAACGCTGAGTTCATACGTGGACGCGTGGCGCAAAAGCCGGATTATTATTAATTTATTATACACGACGAGCGAGCTGGAAGGCTTTGGTTGCACCGGCCGATATGGTTAAAGACAAATCCTCGATGCCGTGTCACGTGATGATACGATGACTGCACAGGCCGGCCGGCTGGCTGGATAAGTGGGTGGTTTACTTATTTTGTGCTCGTTTGCCGTGGCTCACAGGGCTCGTGTCGTGTGGCGCTAGCCATGAATGCCGGCAGCTAGGTCCCGTCCGTCGGTCCGTCCGTGCCTACGTGGTAGCCAGGGGACAGACAACCTTATACAGGTACACAAAAGCGCAGCAGAGAGTTTCTCTGCGGCTAACATTCTAGATGCAATGCAACAGTGATTGCGCGGAAATTCGCAGGAGCACGCAGATGCGGAGGCATGTACTCGTACATGTTCAGTCATCCCGTGTCACACGATTGCTTCGTGATCCGCAAAATCGATGGATTTCGCATGAGGACGCATCAAGTTTTAAGTTTTGGCTTGTGAGACTTGGTGATTTTGCCATTGGTTGGCGGCCCTATCTACAGTTGCCGGGGATTCACTGAACCGTTCTGCGTACGGACACTTGGCTTTGGAGATCAGAATTTTACTGGTAGATCGAGAGTTTATTCCTCGGAAAATTAGAGTAGAAGATTCTTTCCCTATGTATAGACATTCAGGGTGTACCACAATTGTTTTCTACATAGGCCCCCTTTGTATCGAGGAACTCTTGGCTCTAGGCTGTACCTCTATAATACTGAAATAAAACTCTCTTTTACCCCGCCAGAAAGTTCAAGTTTTAGTTTTCACACTTTTAACAGTTGAAACTGGATGAGGTTGTTAAAACATATTCAAGAGTGGTCTTATTTCAAAGCCCTCGTCACGAGGGACACAAATATGCAAACAAAAATTAATTCGAAACGTTTAGTTCAAAAGATTTTATAATTAAAGAGAAAAGAAAAATGGGGTCGATGCCTCCACACCCGCATACGACAAATCTTCTCTCGTTGTTTCGTCCCAGCTAAAAATGGCCATCTGATCTCGCTCAAAAAACCCCCCAGCAATTTTCGATTAATTATGAGAATGTTGGTCGCTATACGTTCGCCGTCATCCCTGTTCCTCCCCCGTTTGGTTTTGTCCCTCCTGCACGTACGCCACCCCCCTACGTCTTGCATTAAATCAACCAAATTAAATTAGATGTTACCAAAACATCGAATAAATTAAAGCTTTCCTCGCGTTCCTATCTACACCAAAATCAAATAAAATTTACCAGCCCTAGAATGTGGTGGATGTGAGGAATATGTCACTATTGGTGTTGAACCACTAAAATATGCACCCCCTGTTGTAAATGCACGATCAATTAACTAGTTTTGATTAAGTCCATCTTATACTCCTAACTCTTGTGTTCCCTTTCAACAAAGATAAGGAAGCAGGCTCCGATAAGGTTACGCAGGCTCTGATAGGGGAGCACGACAACGACACATCGGCGGCTCATCCGGCAACCGTGGTGGTTGGTCTGTGGTGCAGGATCCTTGGTGTATTTTTATTATGTTTTTGGGTGCTATGCAGTTTTTATTATGAATCTTTGTAGTAAATATAAAATAAGGTTATCTCTGCCTATGCCCCATGGTGGTTGGTCTGTGGTGCAGGATCCTTGGTGTATTCATGTGTTCTTTTTACTGCGATGACATGGAAAATGGAACCTAAGTTTTCTCGATTTTGATATTACTCTGTATTAAAGTTGGTGCGAGGTTGAGACACTTATTTTTTAAGATCGGAAGAAGTGTATTGTAAAAAGGTTCCGGAACCCAGGATGCAGGCATAGACAGGTGAACACTCTTGTCGCAAAAAATAAAGTCGAGTTTTTTTGCGTGGACGCGAGTTGACGGAGGCAGTGGAGTTACGCGGATGGGTACGGCACGGGGGCATATGATATCTGAGGGGCCAGGCAGGCAGAGCGGCGAGCAAGAGACAAATCCCACGTGTCAGCGGCGGTCCCGCGTGATGCGACGTCACGGAAAGCGGGCTCGGCTCGGCGTCCCCCACCACACCACACCGCCGCACGGCACCCACCCCGTTGGCCGTTGCCGTTCCGTTCGTCGGGTGGGGCGGGAATGCACCGCACGTCTGTGTCTGCCTGCTCCGCACCGCGCGCTCTCTCTCTCGCTCCTCTTTTTTTCTTTTTTTTTCTTTTTTTTTAAGAATCTCTCTCGCGCTCGCTCTCTATCCGGTTGCGGTTCGTCTCGTCCCGAGCAGGGCGGAGGTGGGCCCCCGCGGGATCAGCCTACGGCCACGCTGCGAGGTGGACCCGGCCCGGGATACATACACACCGCGTCGATCCGAGATTACCACTCCGAGCCGACGGTCCGGATTGCAAGGATTTCGATAGTTGTTAGTACAACCTGGTTTGGAGCTCACGTGGACAGCCATCCGCGTGCTTGCTCCGTCAGCGAAAACCACACGCATGCACAAAAAAGCATACAAGAAAAATCTCACGCGAGGAGGGCGGGGTGTCGACCCGTTGGCTGAGTAGCTGGGGTTGCTGCCAGTTCACCCGAGTTCAAGTCCCGGATTGGACGCACGGTGCTCGCGGAGCATAATTTCCCTTTTTATGAAACATGAACCTTGTAATGTCCTATGGCCCACAACACCGAGATTGTTGTGAAAATTACATGCACAACGACGGTGAAATGAAATAAAAACATATATAGTTTTCGTCAACCACAGGTGGGGGGACTACACGGATTAGTTGAGCCGTGCCGGGCCAGGCCAGGCCAGAAGGGAGGCCGGAAATTGTACCCCCATGGCCCAATTTCGCCCTAACACATCCCCGGTGTTTTGCTCCTGGGTTGGGCGGCTCGTGGCAAGGTTTCGCTTCGTATGTAGCTAGTCGCCCATGATCCGTATCCACCATATACCACATGGAGCCGAGACTAGAGATAGAAACTTGCGTGAAATGTACGGCGAAGATTACGACGATGCATGCATAACTGTCATGATCCGTGTCGCAGCTGGTATCGTGCAAATTCAACATTATGGAATTTTTGACATTTAAGAAGGGAAAAGACCGCCCGTGAAATCTAGGGCAAGATTACATCGATACGAACCTACTTGGCGTAGTTTGTACGACTGCTGATACCACCTAGAGTACAGAAACCAAGCGACACGTGAAATGTACGACAAAGAGCGAGATTACAGCGATACGAACCTAGCTATCGTGGTTTGTACGACAAACTATACCACCTAGAGTGCAGAATACCAATAAATTATCGCATTTCAAGGTTAGAATATCTCATGTGAAATATACCGTAAGATTACAACGATGTGAACCTGGTTGTCATGGTCTGTATTGTTGTTGATACCATCCAGAGTGCGAAAAACCTAAATTATGGCAGAACACCCCGTGTGAAACCTATTGTAAGATTGCAACAATATGAACCCAACTATCATGGCCTGTATTCTAGCTGATACCACCTAGAGTGCAGAAAACGATAATTTATGGCATTTTAAAGGGCAGAACATCCCGCGTGAAATCTACGGCAAGATTACATAGATACGAACCAGGCCGTCATGGTCCATATGACAGTCGGTACTATATAAAGTATAAACCCTGCAATTTATGGCATTTAAAGGGTAGAAAATCCCGCGTCAAATCTACGCCACAATTACAACGATACGAGCCGAGCTGTCATGCTCTGTATTGCAACAGATACCACCCATAATCAATATTATACAATTTATGGCATTAAAAGGGTACACCACCCCTCGTGAAATCTACGGCAGGATTACAGCGACCCGAACCAGTTGCCGCCGTACTCTACACGGCAACCGATACAACCTACGGCCGAGATTCGACGATCCCCTGTTTCTCCACGAGCACAGAATCCCAGCCGTCCGCCGGCAGAACGACGCACGCGGATCGCGGCCTCGACGGACCCGATATATAACCCCCGGGTACCCTAGGAGTGCAAAAAGGCCAGGCCTCCTCCCACACAAAACATCCCCCTCCCCTAGGCTGAATTTGTGAAAGAAGGCAATTGCAACAGTGGTGGGTGGTGAGAGAGCGGCGTGTGTGGTGTGGCCCTATCAAAAATAGGCAACGCCTTTCGATAAAAAAGGCCAAAAATAAATAAATCGCCGCTTCTTCTTCCTCCGGTAATCCTCTCCCCTTCCTTCCTTCCTCCCTCCCTCCTCCGTCTCCTCCTCCGCGCCATCCGTCCAATCCGCCCAAAATTACCCCTCCAATCGCCCCGCAAATGCTCCGCGATCGCCCGCGCGTTGCCCAATCCGCCGCGCCATTAGCGCCCACCATTTTTGTTGTTGGGGGAGGGTTGATTGGTTGATTGATTTCGAAAGGAGGTAGCTTTTTGCTTCTTGTAGGGTAATTAGGGATAGCGGTAGGAGGAGGCGGAGGAGGCCATGGTGGACGAGTACCACCACCGGATGGGCGCCGCGGCGGCCGACTTCCGGCGCGACCTGGAGGACCTCGTCTGCGACCACCTCGGCGGCTGCTACTCGCCGCCGCCCTCCTCGTCCTCGTCGCTCTGCTCCGCGGCGGGCGGCGGCGGCGGGGGAGGCGCCGAGGGCGGCGGAGGCGTCGGCGGGGCCGGCGAGGAGGAGGCCGAGTCGTCGCGGCGGCGGCGGCGCGAGTCGCGGCTGCTCAGCCGCTGGGTCGCGCGGCAGGCGGAGGAGGTGCTCTCCTCCATGGAGCGCGAGGTGGAGCGGCGGAACCGCGAGTCGGAGCTCCTCGCGCTCACCCGGCTCCACCCGGTCTCCACCCTCGACCCCTCCGCGTTCCTCCTCTCCTCGCCCCCGCCGCCGCGCCCTCAGGCGCCCTCGCCCGCCGCGCCCTCCTCCCTGCTCCAGATGTGGCGGGAGCTCGAGCACCGCCGCGCCGACGCCGGCCAGCCCTTCGACCGCGAGCCGTCCCCGGACACGCCCGACCGCCACCGCGAGCGCGTGCGCCAGATCGCCCGCCGCCTCACCACCTCCACGGACAGCCCCACGGCCGCGGCCGCCACGGCCACGGGGGAGTGGCTCGGCGAGACGGAGAGGCAGAGGGTCAGGCTCGTCAGGGAGTGGGTGCAGATGGCCAGCCAGCCGCGCGACGCCCGCGCGGCCTCCCGCAGGGAGGAGCCGACCGCCGCGGAGAGGGAGAGGCGAGGGGAGCCTCCCCGGCTCCGTGGCCGGCAGGCGCGCACCGATGTCATCACTCGGATGTCCCGGGAGCGTCAGCGCGAGCTGCAGGGGCTATCGGGGTACCACATTGTGTCGCAGTTCCCCCAGCGCAGCCGCAGCCGCATTCAGGTGAGATGTGAAGCTGACCGTGTTGCATTACAGGAATGAGCTATCAGAAATGTCGAGGGTGCCGGTCTGAAAATTGTCTGGTTTTGCAGGGATTGCTTAGGGTAAGGTTCTTGAGGAACGCGGTGGCTCCAGCAGAAGAGGAGCGACAGCCATCTGTGGCGGCGAGGGAGCTCGGGCAGTTGAGGCAGAGCCATCGTGTGTCCACCTTAAGGTTAGCAGACATTGCAATTGCAACTCACATCGGTAATAGTAGTAGCTTTATTTTGATTCGTATCTCATCCATGGATGCAAGTACGCCTGGCATAGTCATTTTAAGATTGTAGTGCAATGGAATTCTTCTCCACCATGAAAACGCTGGTTATTGGAAGAGATATTTGTTGCTACTTGCTAGTTGCCACTCTCTTCTATTATGTAGTATATGCCCCACATGCACAACCAAATGTCTGTCTGTGGTCCTTTACTTTTCTTGTTTCTCGGTATTATATAGTATACGTTCTTCAGGCTACCGGCACATTGCTTATTTGGTACTCCCTCCGTCCGAAAATACTTGTCGAAGAAATGGATGTATCTAGATGTATTTTAGTTTTAGATACATCCATTTTTATCCATTTCCGTGACAAGTAATTCCAGACGGAGGGAGTATTATATAGCATCGCTACTAGTTGTCTTGAGTTGCAGTGATACAGAAATGTCAGTTATTGGCATCCAAACGAACATATGGGGCTTAAAGCCCCCATTATTGAATGCCTCAGTGATTAGCATATATTATTCAGCTTATTAATTTAGAGTTTTCTACTGCAATTAGTGAAGAAATATTGTGTGCATGTGTTCTGGTCTGGAAGATGACCTGATGTTCATCCTATTACACACTGTACCATATTTTTGAAAACCCACACATCTACAACCTGTGATAGTAATAGTATCCGTGCATTTAACATACTTTATTGGAGAACAAATGTGAAATAACTTACTCAAGCATTTTGCTCTCGGTAGTTTTCCTTGGCAAACAAAACAATTTAGATTTATTAAGCACTCCCTCCGTTCGGATTTAGTTGTCGCGAAAATGGATGTATCTAGACGTATTTTAGTTCTAGATACATCCATTTCCGAGACAAGTAATTCCGAACGGAGGGAGTAGCTGTGGAAGTATTGAAATTTGGTACCGATTACACATACATCTTTTTCTTTTGAGGTTAAGGGCTTGTTCCATAATTCCATTGTGTGCATGGGGTATTGGGACAGAGCTTTACCTGACCTTTTATGGGCTGATCAGTAGATGCCTATAAGCAACTGTTCAATTCTTGCCTTGGAGGCTTTAGAGTGTAGTGCATCTTGTATGTTTTCAAGTATTAGCTGTTAGGAATGCCAATCGCGTGGGAGGAAGAACAATGCCACCATCTTATCTGTTGTCGTAAAAATTGTAGTGGATATCCTGCTCTAGGTTGTCACTTGCAAGTACTTGCTTGCCAAAGAAGTTGTATAAAATGATACAGAATTAGCTTTTATCTGATTTACTGAACATCGCATGTAAAAATGTTCAAACCATTTCGCTAGTGTTAAAGAGAGACTCTCTAGGTTGCTACCAACTTTAGAAGGCCAGTGTTGTCAAGTCATTCGTTTCGTGCAGACTCTCTAGTATTGTTGAACTTAAATTCCTTTTGTTATCTGGAGCATTCAAAATTACTGTAATCTGATGGACCGGACTGAAACTAGGTGAACCAATGAGCATTTTCCCTCGTAGGGATATTACGGGTAAGGTTCCAAGTGCCAGTACTGCTAAGTGCTAATTATGCTGGTCCCTCCCACAACGAGTCATTCTTGTTCTACACGCTAGAGACTGTCCACCAACCAAATTGGTCCTAGATGGTACTGTGAAATGTTTTAATCATATTGACTATATCATACAATGGAAGATAGGATCCTGAACTGAATCCATGTGCTACATGTTTCCTTTTTCTAGTTGTGACACCAACTATCTGCTGGTACCGTGCCTGCTCATTAAGTTTTGTCTTTAGTGCTGTTCTACTGACCTTTGTGTTGCTGAAGTGCTCCTGTTATTCAGAAAACTGACAACATTAGATTTCCTTGTTTTTCTTACAGTGTTAGCTTTCCTGTTTTTTTTACAGTCTTGGATTTCCTTGTTGATTGTGCTCTCGATCTTTTTTGTGTGACACCATCAATCAAAACAGCTCATGCAATTGACATCCCCTATCACTTGCCTTTGTTCTTATCGTGTTCTGTTCTTATGTAATGACTGTGTGACTGAACATGCTTCTTTCAGATCAGAGAGTGCTGTAAGTAGTCAAGATGTTAGCCTGTCTGATGCTCCTGTCGCCGAAAATGTTCCATTACTTGGTAATGATGAAACTGAACAGGGGGCTGAAGTTGGGCACCTTACTGTTAGTGAGGATGTGGCCCAAACTACGCCCGAGAATGTGGGTTTACAGGAGGATAACGTAGATGTTGCTGAGGCGGAGTCACCGGCTACAACATCGGGTGACATAGTTGATATGCAAGTGTCTCAAGTTGATAATGGGCTGCAAGTTGAGGCAGAACGTGAGACAATATTTTGGCAGCCATCTTTGGATGTCAGGCTTGATAGGTGGCCCAATGAAACTGCAGAGAATTCTGACAGAAATTGGGAAGATAATGCAGAGGAGTTACACAGCGAAATCGCGGAGGATGATGACAGGGAGAATGAAAATCTCCAAGATGAGCATGATGCGTGGCACGATGACGAATCTCATGGCACCGAGGAGAACTGGCAAGATGATGACTTCCATGATGCTGCACTTGACACAGGGCCCATTCCTAGAATTGAAAACAGCTTCAACCTACGTGATGAAGCCAATTTGCACAACATGGAACTGAGGGAATTACTTAGCAGGTATTTTTTACTTCATTTCCAAAAATTCTTTGTTGATTCTTCATCTCCTTTTATTTCTTAACACCTGTTCCAAATTTTTAATTGCCAGGCGAAGTGTATCCAATCTTCTTAGTAATGGTTTTGGTGACAGTTTGGAGCAATTAATAAGGTCATATGTTCAACGACGTGGCCATGCCCCACTCAACTGGAATCTCGATACAGCCATGCCCACTGCGAATGCACCAAATGGAAACCAGGAACTAGTAAGAAATGCTGAAAATCGGCAATTCCAAGGTCCTGCCAACAGACCTGCCCTTGTTATCCCTCCACCACCTTTGCCACCGCGGCAGCCACTGTGGCACAGAGATTTGCGCCATAACACCTGGAGCAGTAGACACAGGGTACATCAGGTATGCTACCTTCTCACCTCACCTTCTCTTGTATAAATAGGAATGTTGTTTTGGTTCGGCGATCTGTTATGAATATGTTTCTCCCATATGATGTAGTATTTCCACTAGTGTTCTGCTCCAAGAGTAAATTTGTGGCATGCCATGTCTCATTGGTATAAGCCTATAAGAGCTTTAAAAGTGTGTGTTCTGTTTCTCTTGTTCCTTTTGGTCAAACTATATTTGCTTTTAACTCCATAACTTGTGAGATGTAAAATTGTGAAGTAAAAATTTTGAAAGCGGGAAGGGTGGTAATATTTTGTCGTTTTGCTTGACTAAGCTGTGTTCCTTATGTTGATTATAGAAGTTTTATCCTGGGGATGTCATTTGGCTCTGTACTCTTGCAGGAATTGGACGCCATTAATGATTTGAAAGCTGACATGAATAAACTCCAACAAGGGATGAGCAGCATGCAAAGGATGTTGGAGGCGTGCATGGACATGCAACTGGAGTTGCAACGTTCAGTGAGACAAGAAGTGTCTGCAGCCTTGAGTAGATTCCCGGGACCTGAAGGTTGTTCACCCTGCTCCTTATCAAATATTCAGATACCCATGGCTTCATAACACTGCTGTTTTCTGTTATGCTATAATGTTAATTTCACACCAAACAAGGCCTGATAGGGCCACACCTTAGAAAGTTCTTTTTATGTGTTTGTTAATGTAGTTTCAAGTAGTGATGATATTGAAGACACTTGCATGCTTCCAGTTTGTGTTTCAGTATATTGCCACATGATTCGATTTCTGAAGCAATTCAATGAAGGCAATGCTCTGATATACTGAAATAACCGTTTCCTTTTGTCTCTCAGGCATGTTTCTGGATCTACACGATGACGGAACGAGATGGGACCAGGTGAGGAAAGGAACCTGCTGCGTATGCTGCGACACACAAATCGATTCTCTACTCTACAGGTCAGCACCCCGGCGCACACAAACTCTGCATCTGTTCTCTCACCCATCTTCTTACAAGTAGCTAAACATACCACCTGATATGCATCACCGCTCCGGTCTGATAGTCGACCTGTTCTTGCTGCTGTTGGCAGATGCGGGCACATGTGCACGTGCTCGAAATGCGCGAACGAGCTGGTGCGCAGCGGCGGCAAGTGCCCGCTGTGCCGGGCGCCGATCGTGGAGGTGGTCCGGGCATACGCGGTGCTGTAAATTATACAACAACAGTCGTCGGAAGTTTTGGCGCGGGAGGCTCGGTCGCGAAACTGGGGAGGAAAAGAGAGAAGCAAGACCCCTGCTTCTTTTTCATCTTACTGTTTGTTTTCCTTAGCTTTTCTGGGTCTGTCTCCCCATGTAGCCTTCCTGTGTACCATCTTACAGGATTCACATTACATACATATATATCAGCCGCCACCGCCGCCTTGCCGCCCGCACCTGGCGGCGCAGGCGGCGAAGGGCGGCAGCGTGCGCGTGCGTTGCGTCGTGTTATTGATTGGTGAAAGAGTTTACCATGGGTTAGTAATAGTTGTTAGTAGTAGCAGCAGCAGCAGGGAAAGGGACCCAACCCAGTGTAAAAGTTCTTTCGCTGTATTTATGCCCCCCTCTCACCACAGCACAAGATGAGTTGAGATGAGATGAGATGAGATACTCCCAACCCAAATGATATAATAGATTCTTGTTAACTTCATCCACATCCTTGTGTTGTGTTGTGTTGTATGACCAGTCCTCTTCCTTGCTAATGTTTGTTGTAAATATTTATCCTTGTGCTTAATCACATTTTGTATGCGTCGACGCACCCCTCTGACGCCAATAACAAGGCCTATACAATTTGTGTCAAGTCAAATAGTGTAAAGTTTTAACATTTTCATTTCAAATTGGAGTAGTATTATAAAATATTTTCATACTGTATCCGTTCAGTATTGTAGTTATTGATAATTTTTTCTATAAATTGGGTTCAATTTTATGCCGTTTGACTTTAGAGAAAAGTTATACGCCGCCTTCCTTTTTGACTCGCATGGAGTAGTTAGGACAACCCCAACGCACAGATCCAAATCTTGCACGCTTTTGTCCGTTTAGGTTGGTATAAAACGGACATCGGATGGACGAACACGACCGGACATGTCATACGACGCAGCAAGTAGTAGCAACTGATGGAAGGAAAAGTATACACAGGGATAGACCAGCACTGTCTGACGGAGTACACTAGTTATTGGACTGTATTTCGGCACTGGCGGACGCACACGTGCGCGCGCCATGAGCGAGCTGAGCGGTGGACTGGTGGTGGCCGCTACGCAGCTCGGCCCGACCGCCGCCGCGCGTCACGCGGCGGCCGCTGGCGCGGGCGCCTCCTCGTCGTGCTGCTGCTGCTGCTGGGGCGGCTTGAGCGGGCCGTCGTCGTCGTCGGCGACGGGGTCGGCGGCGGAGCGGCGGCAGAGCGGGCAGGAGGCGTGGCCGGCGCCGGCGGCGGCGAGGGACTGGAGCCAGCGGTCGATGCAGGGCGGGTGGAACACGTGCCCGCACGCCGGGATCGCCTTCACGCTCTCCCGCAGCTGCAGCTCCGTGAGGCACACCGCGCACACGTCGTCGTCGTCGCCGTCGCCCTCGTGGGCGCGCACCGGCAGGGACACCGCCACCTCGGCCGGGTCCACGCGCCGGCACGGCGGCCGCGCGGGGGGAGGAGGAGGCTGCCGCGGTGGCGAGGCCGACGGGACGCAGCACGCGTAGAGCCGGCGCGCGCCGGCGTGGAGTAGGTAGACGGCGAGGAGCCCCGCCAGGAGGTAGAGGAGCGCCAGGAACGACGGCGGGGCGAAGGCGCCGCCGCCGCCGCTCTCACGGTGGGCAGCGCCCGCGTCGGCGGCCGGGCCCTGGGCGTGGTGGGCGTGGGACCACGGGTTGGTCCTTGAGATCGGGACCAGCATTGCCGCTGATCGATCGATCGGTGCTCTCTATCTATCTGTGTGCGTGCCTATCTGTGTGTGATATCAAGTTATCAACCATGGGATGTTGCTCGGTCGTCATTGTTAGCCGTCCGATCAAGATCAAGGTCGACGCGTGTGCGACACGTGTCATATTGGTTCGGTGACGCGATGACTCGAGGACACTTGGCAAACATGGAAACTCGACCATGCGTGAAGGCCGCAACACGCGGCGTGTGTGTCCTGGCACTGATGCCATATGCCGCCCCCCTTGTCTATGCCGTGTGTATCGTCGTCTTCTGGACCACTATCTTGCTCAACTCAAGACATACACGCCAAACAACGCTCGCCGACAGATTCATTACTCATCACCCGCATTCAATCACTTATCATGTTCTCTTTGAATAAGATAGGAGCATTTGACCAGTAAGCATCACCAGCAAAGGCCAATAAATGTCCGCTCGGTGATAAAGAAGATGGGGTGTGCGCCCCGCTCAATGCCGGGCCACACTGCCTTGCAAACGGGAGCTACATTGCCGCTGATCGACCGATGCTATCTGTGTGTGTGCGCCTATAAGTATGTCATATCAACCATGTGATATATCAGTAGCTAGCGTTGCATGTAAGAAATAGTTATTGCTCGGTCGACATTGATAGCCATCCGTTCAGGATCAAGATCGACGCGTGTGCGATGTGTGCCGCGTTGGTTCGGTGGCGCGATGACTCGAGGACACTTGGCAAACATGGAAACTCGGCGATGCGTGAAGACCTCAACACGCGGCATGTGTGTCCTGGCATCGATGCCGTATGCCGCCCCCTTGTCAATGCCGTGGACCGCTATCTCGCTCAACTCAAGATATACACGCCAAACAACGCTCACCAAAAAATTCATCACTCCCCAGTATTCAATCACTTGTCATGTTCTCTTTGAATAAGATAGGATCATTTGACAAGTAAGCATCACCAGCGAAGGCCTATCTGTCTGTGATATCAAGTTATCAACCACGCGATATTGCTCGGTGGACATTGATTGCCGTTCGATCAAAATCGAGATCGATACGTGTGTGGCGTGTGTCATGTTGGTTCGGTGGCGCGATGACTCGAAGACTCTTGGCAAACAGGGAAACCCGATGATACCCGAAGACTGTGACACGCGGCGTGCGTGTCCTGGCATTGATGCCATATGCCACCCCCTTGTCAATGCCATGTGTATCGTCATGTTCCGGACCGCTATCTCGCTCAACTCAAGACATACACGCCAAACAACGCTCGCCGACAGATTCATTACTCCCCCGCATTCAATCACTTATCATGTTCTCTTTGAATAAGATAGAAGCATTTGACCAGTAAGCATCACTAGCGAAGGCCTATCTATGTGTGATATTATCAACCATGCGATATTGCTTGGTAGACAATGATAGCCGTTCGATCGAGATCGGGATCGACACATGTGCGGCGCGTGTCATGTTGGTTCGGTGGCACGATGACTCGAGGAAACTCGGCGATGCGTGAAGACCGCAACACGCGGCGTGTGTGTCCTGGCATCGATGCCATATGCCACCCCTTGTCAATGCCGTGTGTATCATCGTGTTCTGGACCGCTATCTCACTCAACTCAAGACATACACGCCAAACAACGCTCGCCGACAAATTCATTACTCCCCCGTATTCAATCACTTATCATGTTCTCTTTGAATAAGATAGGAGCATTTCACCAGTAAGCATCACCAGCGAAGGCCTATCTGTTTGTGATATCAAGTTATCAACCATGCGATATTGCTTGGTGGACATTTATTGCCGTCCGATCAAAATCGAGATCGATACGTGTGTCGCGTGTGTTATGTTGGTTCGGTGGCACGAGGACTCGAGGACCCTTGGCAAACATGGAAACTCGGTAATACTTGAAGACCGCAACACGCGGTGTGTGCGTCGTGGCATTGATGCCCATGTGCCATCCCCTCGTCTATGCTGTGTCTATTCACTACAAGAAATATGTCAACTTGTGACCTTGACTATTGGTCACTGAAAGGTCATTGTTTTTCATTTGCGACCTTTTTTTGACCAAAAACAGAAGGTCAAAAGCTGGCGGTCGTCAACTGACTATAGCGACCTTCTCTGTGAGAAGGTCGTGGACGTTTACGACCAAAATATTCCTACTGTGACGTTTTGGTCACTAGCAACCCCCCCAGGCCACGTAGGCATCCAACGTGGCAAGATGATGTGGCACAAGATTCAGCCCGGTCCAATTCGGTTTTCTACATGGGCCTAGCCCAACAATTCAGCCTATTTGTGTTTTTTTTGTCTGTCAATTTTTGGTTGGGTTCATGGGCCAAGCCCAATATTGCAACAGCCTTTTTATTGTTGGGTTGTGGCCTTTTTGTCTAAATGAATTTAGTTTTTCTTTTTTTCCCAAAAGAAGGGTCCACTAGTGAGATGGGTCCCAGTTGTCATCGTCAATTGGCTGTAGCCTTTTCACGCGCAGTACAAAGGAATACAATTTTGCACATATATATTGTTGAGAAATTTTCATAATTTTGCTGTCAAAGCAACATGTACACAGGAATACAATTTTGCTATCAAAGCAACATTTCAAACGTACATCTTCATGACATCGTACATAAAAACCAGCAATAAAAAGATTACAATATGCCATTTGGCTCAGATCTTGCATGCGCAGCATCTCACATTCATGTACAAGAGAGGAGGAGGGGCTTGAGTTGTCCTGAAGGATACGCATTCCTGAAGGACACAAAAAGTAGAGGTATTATTTTGGACAATAAGCTCCAAGACAACATTGTAGGCTATTAACATAAAATAAGTTATTATCAGGTTAAGCCTCCTTAGTTTAGTGATTACCATGAGATAGATAGCAGTACATTTGTTATACAGAGCAGCAACAATGAAAATAACAGAAAATTAAAATATAAGTGTGGCGGCGCCTAGAACATTTGCTAGAAAGAACATGCTTCCACCTTGTTTTAACAGAACTTTTAAACTTAATAGTAATGTGCATCCATGGCATCATCAGTCTTAACCAAACCAGAGCAAGTAAAGGAGCCAATAGTCCTAATTCAGGTCATGTCATCATATCAGGTATTGCATAAAGACATGATTCACACTTTCACAGATGTGGTAGACAGAGATGCGGAAGCCTTCCTAAATTGGCGCAACTCCAATTAAATTAATCTTAGAGGAAGGCAATAAGCGAACAGTCTTAAGATGTAGTACCAAACAACAGTGAACACTAATGGGAAACATCAACCTCTCTTTTGTTTGCGAATGGGAGATATCAACCTCAGTTTGCAGCAAGACATAGTACACAGTTATCTCTTTTCTATGAAGACATGCACATTTTGATAGCCAAATGAGATAGATAGCAATACATATGCCAGCAAAAGTGTGCACATGTGGTCTACTGAATTCAAGTAAAAAATGCATTCCGGACTTGAAAAGAAGAAGGGATTGCTAAGGGATTGCTAGGTGTCAGTGGAACTGATTAAAATTAAGTGCGTTCTGCCCCTGATAATGTGTGGTCGGTTATGAAAACTGCCGCACATACCCCTGTTCCATCCTTCGTGTTGTAGTCACTCCCATAAACCGTCAGCGCAGGCCGCCTCCCAACAGCGACTTGCTGCACATAGGGCATCAGGTTGTTGGGGACTCCAAGTGGGTCGTCCCTAATGTAGCCACTCGGGTGAGCGTCGACCGGGTTGAAGTACCTCAGCAGTATGATCTTCCAGTCAGGGTCCGAGCACTGGAGGTCATGGCAGATGTCTTCAATGACAAGCTGCACAAGCAAAATCATCGACAGGAACTAGATCAGACTCTCTCAATGTACTTAGTGAGCAGCCACGCAAGAGAAATATCATTGATAGGCGACATAAAACAAGCGCTACTACTGGCTCTGGGTGGTACCTTTGTTCGACTGTAAGGGTTGGTCGCGGAGAGTGGGAACTCCTTGGTGCAGGGCACTTCCTTGGGCCACCCGTAGACAGTGGTTGATGAAGAGAACACAAGCTGTAGAGATGAATGAAAGCAGTTTATTAGCATTCAGATCAGATGATGATGACAATCATTCGATTTGGTGTACTTAATCATATGCCTATACTTGTTCCTTCACCAAGTTACCAGCATAATTAATTTGTGCTAGTGGGCTGCAAATCTGCTACATTTTATTGTGCAATGTCAGTCAGTTTGTGTAGCAGAACTGCTAACAATGAACCGAGCAAGTGCATATACACTGATCGTGAGCACGACCAATTTTTTAATCAGACTAAACAATTTCTAAATTGCTCTCACTCGCTAACTACCTTTGTAAGTACCATGCATCGATCTCTGTCTACTTAATAAATCTTTCTTATTTGACTAGTTAAGACTAAACTTTGTGAACTAATTGCTTCCACAACTTATTAACACTACCTATTACGTATTTGGAATTGCCCCTGCAAGCATTATCACAAACACCTACCAGGCAAAATCCCTTCCACGTGTGAAGTCGAACACACACTCGGAAAATCACACGGCAACTACTACTTGTCAACAAGCAGCCATCGTTGCATACATCCTCACACCATCCAATCTACTACAGCAGGCGCTCATCCGACACAGGAATCGGGAAAACAAAAATTGAACTAATAGAGGATGCAGGAGGAGGGGGGACGAGGGAGGAGGGAGGACGAACGGCGGGCGGAGGAAGAACTTGGGCATGATTAATGAAGCCAAGCGGCCACATATCAGTAAGGTCTATGCGGCTAGCACCTTGTCCATGTCGAAGCTGGTGTGGCGGCAGCACGACGGCCAAGTCCCATCATTGTAGTCCGGACACAACCCGTCTGTTCCATCAGCAGAAATCGAACCACACCAGTGAGGAATTCACATCGACTAGGAACCGAGAAAACACAAAATTAAGCATGATGTTCGCCATGCACTTACAGATCGTGAAGGTGTGGAGTGCCTCCGACCTGCAATGAGGAACACGGAGGATAAACGGTGTAAGCACATATGCGCAGGAGGGGAGAATCGAATCTCCAGAGCAACAGAAACCGCACCCCATCCGACCCGAACGAGAGCCCCCGCACGCACGGATGAGGCCGTGGTGGGGAGAGAGGAGAAGAGGAGGCGGAGCATGTACCGGCAGCAGCCGTTGACGGCACAGCAATGGCGGGCGATGCTCTTGGGCGTCCTGCGCAGCCCCTCTCGGCGGTCGTCATCGTCGATCCCCACCAGCAGCGCGCGCACTGTCAGCTCCATGGTGTCCCCCGGCGCCTTCCCGCTGCCGAGCTCCACCATAAGATCCTCCTCCTCATCGTCGTCGCACACACACGCGGCGATAGTGGCGAGGTGGGCCTCCTCGAGCGCTCCCATGGAGGCAAACGGTGTCCTTCATGCGCGCCCACCTAGTGCTGGATCTGGCCGATGGTGCTGGATCTGGCCGCTGCTGGATCTTGCCATGGCTGTGCGGTGCGGCTATGTTTAGGGCACGAGCGAGGAGGGTCCGACCGCGGCCGTGGGAGAGGAGGGGAGGGGAGTGGTCGCCGGTGGCCGGGGTTGGCGGAGAGGATGGAGGTCGGCGGCGGCGGGTTGGGTGGGTGAGCTGGGAATCGAGAGAGACAGAGGAGGAGCGGCGCTCTCCTCGCCTCTAGTGGGTTTCTAGCCAGTTGAGGGGGGGAGGCGTGGAGACTCGGGCTCCTCGCCGTCGACGCAGGGGTGGAGGCCGGCCATGGTGCGGGGGCAGGGGGCAGCTAGGGTTTTGGTGGAGAAGGGGACAGCGGTGGCGAGAGAGAAGGTGGAGAAGGTTGCGATGGGGAAGTGGGGGCGTGGGGGGTGTGGGGGTTGTGTTAGGGCTGGGTGGGTGAGAGGGCGAGGACTACCGTTGGATCCAGGAGCATCCAACGGTGCTTGATGCATGATCCGTGTGAGATGGTTATGGCCCAATCAGAACGCAGCACACGTGTATGACGTTATGACCATTTAGTATTAGATGTTATGACCATATAAAATTGGTCGTGGTCAAATAAAAATAAAGTGTAAAATCATGTCAGCATTTTATTTTTTTATGTTTTGAGTGTCCAAAATGATTTTTTTGTGAAGAAGCTATCAAATATTTACACGAGGTGCATCCTGGAACTCCAAACAATGTTGTCTAATACAGTTTTCATTTTCTTTGCACGGAAAATTCATTTTTCATTTTCCGAGTGCCCGAAATGAGTTTTTTTGTGAAGGACCGACCATATATTTGTTGCAAAATTGGACCTAATAAATTTTATAAAATACTAGGCCCATATTAAATGCACAATTGACAAAATGGTTGGGTGTCAAAAATTTTGATCCACCTCTGGTGAAAAAGACAAATTTTCGCCGATTCAGCTGGAAGCGGGTCAAATTTGAACTGTAGCTACCTCGTAGTTTGCTCTTTATTTTTTCAAAAAATTATTTTTAGGTACATAAGTATCTATTTAATCAGAGAAACACCAAAAAAATTCCAAGATTCAACCACTAGCTAGGAATGGTCATTCCCGCCGTTTTGACCGCATTTTGAAACGTGCATAAAAAATTAAAAAAAATCAAATAATTGGAAAACCTTCGCATTGTGTCATTATATGTGGCCAAGTTACCAGGAAAAATAACAAACTTGTAATACGGAAATTATTTTAAAAAAGTGTTCACAGAAACGAGCTATCACATGTGAAGATTCATGGCTATCAAGCCAAATGATCAATCTTATGGCCGTATTCTTGGCATAGTTTGTTCAAATGATCTGATATTGTGCAAAAGGGTGCATATTGGAATGGCAAAAAATTTTGCCTAAGGAAGTTTTCATTTTCTTTGGACGAAAAAACCATTTTTCATTTTCCGAGTGCCCAAAAGGAGGTTTTTTTGTGAAGGACCTCCCAAATAATTGTTGCAAAATTGTACCAAATGAATTTTATAAAATACTAGGACATATTTAATGCAAAATTGACAAAATGGTTGGGTGCAAAATGTTTTGATCCACCTCTCGTGAAGAAGACAAATTTCCACCGATTAAGTTGGAAGCGGGTCAAATTTGAACTGCAGCTGCCTCACAGTTTGCTATTTTTTTACAAAAATCATTTCTAGGTACATAAGTATCTATTTAATCACAGAAACACCAAAAAATTCCAAGATTCAACCACTAGCTAGGAACGGTCATTCCCGCCATTTTGATCACATTTTGAAACGGGCATAAAAAATTAAAAAAAAAATCAAAAAATTGGGAAACCTTCGCATTGTGTCATTATATGTGGCCAAGTTACCAGGAAAAATAACAAATTTGCAATACGGAAATTATTTTAAAAAAGTGTTCACAGAAACGAGATATCACGTGTGAAGATTCATGGCTATCAAGCCAAATGATCAATCTTATGGCCACATTCTTGGCATAGTTTGTTCAAATGATCTCATATTGTGCAAAAGGGTGCATATTGGAATGGCAAAAAATGTTGCCTAAGGAAGTTTTCATTTTCTTTGGACGAAAAAACCATTTTTCATTTTCTGAGTGCCCAAAAGGAGGTTTTTTTGTGAAGGACCTCCCAAATAATTGTTGCAAAATTGGACCAAATCAATTTTATAAAATACTAGGACATATTTAATTCACAATTGACAAAATGGTTGGGTGCAAAAAGTTTTGATCCACCTCTCGTGAAGAAGACAAATTTCCGCCGATTCGGCTGGAAGCGGGTCAAATTTGAACTGCAGCTGCCTCATAGTTTGCTATTTATTTTTTACAAAAATCATTTCTAGGTACATAAGTATCTATTTAATCATAGAAACACCAAAAAAATTCCAAGATTCAACCACTAGCTAGGAATGGTCATTCCCACCGTTTTGATTGCATTTTGAAACGGGCATAAAAATTGAAAAAATTGGGAAACCTTCCCGTTTTGTCATTATTTGTGGCCAAGTTACCAGAAAAAATAACAAACTTGCAATACTGAAATTATTTTAAAAAAGTGTTCACAGAAACGAGCTATCACGTGTGAAGATTCATGGCTATCAAGCCAAATGATCAATCTTATGGCCACATTCTTGGCATAGTTTGTTCAAATGATCTCATATTGTGCAAAAGGGTGCATATTGGAATGGCAAAAAATGTTGCCTAAGGAAGTTTTCATTTTCTTTGGACGAAAAAACCATTTTTCATTTTCCGAGTGCCCAAAAGGAGGTTTTTTTGTGAAGGACCTCCCAAATAATTGTTGCAAAATTGGACCAAATCAATTTTATAAAATACTAGGACATATTTAATGCACAATTGACAAAATGGTTGAGTGCAAAAAGTTTTGATCCACGTCTCATGAAGAAGACAAATTTCTGCCGATTCAGTTGGAAGCGGGTCAAATTTGGACTGCAGCTACCTCATAGTTTGCTATTTATTTTTTACAAAAATCATTTCTAGGTACATAAGTATCTATTTAATCATAGAAACACCAAAAAAATTTCAAGATTCAACCACTAGCTAGGAACGGTCATTCCCGCCGTTTTGATCGCATTTTGAAACGGGCATAAAAAATTCAAAAAAAATCAAAAAATTGGGAAACCTTCGCATTGTGTCATTATATGTGGCCAAGTTACCAGGAAAAATAACAAACTTGCAATACGGAAATTATTTTAAAAAAGTGTTCATAAAAACGAGTTATCACGTGTGAAGATTCATGGCTATCGAGCCAAATGATCAATCTTATGGCCACATTCTTGGCATAGTTTGTTCAAATGATCTCATATTGTGCAAAAGGGTGCATATTGGAATGGCAAAAAATGTTGCCTAAGAAACTTTTCATTTTCTTTGGACGAAAAAACCATTTTTCATTTTCCGAGTGCCCAAAAGGAGGTTTTTTTGTGAAGGACCTCCCAAATAATTATTGCAAAATTGGACCAAATCAATTTTATAAAATACTAGGAAATATTTAATGCACAATTGACAAAATGGTTGGGTGCAAAAAGTTTTGATCCACCTCTCGTGAAAAAGACAAATTTCTGCCGTTTCAGCTGGAAGCGGGTCAAATTTGAACTGCAGCTGCCTCATAGTTTGCTATTTATTTTTTTCCAAAAATCATTTCTATTTACATAAGTACCTATTTAATCATAAATACATGGTTTGGTGGCGATACGTCGAGGTTTGGGCGGTGGCCGAGGGCCCCAACTCTAGAGCGCGTAAACTCGCATGCCCGCCGCGTGATCTCCGCGTGATCGTGGCGTTGCCATGTGTTCTGGGCGGCCTAGGCATGTCTAGTGGGTTGGGCACTCCCTAGGTAGGTGCTAGGAAGAAAATTACAACATAAGATTCTTACGAGGAGACCGATCGATGCTCAAACATGAATTAGCAGCCAAGTGTTTGATTAGCGGTACGGGAAACGTACATGGCTAATGGGCGTGAGTTTTGGCTGAGGATGATCAGTTACTAAGAAGAACGTCTTCACAAATTTTCAGCTCAAAAGGAGGGGCCTAGGTGGTACTTGCTTTGCAAACTACCACACTGGACATAAATACGAATGTTGAAGCTCGGCTCAAAATAATGAATGGATTGAGATGGCATTTGGTGGAGGATGGTTATTTGGGCATAGGAAAACACTGTAGAAAATGGATACTATTTGGACATGCCAAAGTGGTACTTCCTTCACAAACTGTTGTTCTGAACAGAATAGGAAACTGAATATTTTTGAATTATTTTTGAACTAGGCAAGGAAGGTTTTTACATATTTGACGAAGATATGACCCGAAGAATTTATGAGATTTTTTTGGGAATTTTGGGAATGATAGAAATACAGGTTGCTTCACAACCTAGGACAAAAACTACCACATGGACATGACATATAGGCAAAACTGATGAGGTGGCGCCTAGTCATAGCAACCCACCACAATTTACAAGGCTATGACCATCTATATTGGTCGTTAACAACTAGAAATAAGGCAGCAGACTAGCGCTGTTTGCTTTATGACCTTTTCGTGTAAGCAAATTACGACCTTTCTGACCAAAATGGTCGCAATGGTTTAGGGTTTGGAGCCCCCGAACAACTTTTGACCAATTGGTCTGAAATGGTCATAGATCTATGACCATTTCTTCCAGGGTCACTGATAGAAGGTCACTAGTTAACATATTTCTTGTAGTGATTGTGGTCTTCCGCAGGACCGCATGTCTCGCTTACTCAAGACAGAAACGCCAAACAACGCCTGCCGACAAATTCATTACTCCCCCAAATTCAATCACTTATCATGTTCTCTTTGAATAAGATAGGATCATTTGAACAGTAAGCATTACCAACGAAGGCCCATAAATGTCCGCTCAGTGATAAAGAAGAAGGGGTGTGTGCCCGCTCAGTGCCGAGCCACACGGCCTTGCAAACGGGAGCTACATTGCCAGCTTACCGTTGAGCGATGCTATTTGTGTGTGTGACTATAAGTATGTCATATCAACCATGTGATATATCGGTAGCCAGCGTTGCATGTAAAAAATAGTCATTGCTTGGTCGACATTGATAGCTATCCGTTCAAGATCAAGATCGATACATGTGTGGCGTGTTCGTGTTTTTTTGGTGGCACGATGACTCGGGGACTCTTGGCAAACAGGGAAACTTGGTGTTACTTGAGGATTGTAACACCCAGTGTGTTTGTCATGTCATTGATGCCATATGTCACCCCTCGTTTATGTCGTGTGATTATTCGTCTTTCGGACTGCTATTTCGTTTAACGAAAGATATAAACGCTAAACAGATTCACTACTCTCCCGCATTCATCATTTATCATGTTCTCTTTAAATAAGATATGAGCATTTGAACTGTAAGAGCATCTACAACCGGACGCCTCAAACCCTCTATCATACGCCCGCGGAACCGCCCAGTCAGTGACCAGACAGGAGAGAGAAGGAAAATAATGACCCAACCAGACCCTTCATATCATCCCTATATGTCCGGGTTGTCTGCGAACCCTCATATTAAGGACAAATGTAGGGAGGATATGAGGGCCCGCGGACACGCCTAGGCGCACCGGGCAGTCTGCCACGTAGGACGCGGCCCACCCCAGACCATCTTTTTCTCTTTGTTTATCCTTTCTTTTCTTTCTCTTTCTTCTCTCGATCAATCACATGCAAGTGACCGGACATATAAGGGAGAAAATGAGAAGGGTGAATGCATGAAAGAAAACATAGGGGCTCAAAACGGACACGCCCGGTCACTGACCGGGGGGCGTCAGGTGTTTAAGGGATCAGATTTGCTAAGTTCAGTTGTAGATGCTCTAAACATCACCATCTAAGGCCCGCCAAAAAATTCATTACCCTCCCGCATTCATCACTTATCATGTTCTCTTGAATAAGATAGGTTCATTTGAACCGTAAGCATCACCAGCTAAGGCCCCTAAATGTCAACTCGGTGATGAAGAAGATGGGGATGCACTCCGCTCAGTGTCGGGCCCCATAGCCTTGCGAACGGGAGAGACATTACCGCTGATCGACTAATGCTATCTGTGTGTGCCTATATGGCTGTCATACCAACCATGCGTTATATCAGTAGCCAGCGTTGCATGTAAGAAATAGTAGTTATAGCTCGGTCCATATTGATAGCCGTTCAATCAAGATCAATATCGACACGTGTGTGGCGTGTGTGATGTAGGTTCGGTGGCGCGATGACTTGAGGATTCTTGACAAACATGAAAACTCGGTGATACCTGAAGACCACAACACACGGCGTGTGTGTACTTGCATTGATGCCATGGGCCACCCCTTCGTCTATGCCGTGTGTTAGTCCAACCGTCGCTTCATGAAGAGGCTGATGGGAATAATGCGATTAGAGTGCGCAGATATGCATCATCAGTTTTACAACTCTTTTGCCCATGGTTCTCTAATTATCATGAAGTTGGATATGACTAATGCCGCGTCATTACAACATGTTCTTGATACCCAGTGTATTAACTTGGGTTAAATGGTGATGTTGCTAAATCCCTTATTTTACTCAAGAACGTTGCTATACACACGACGGGGTGTAGACGATTTACGCACGACGCCGTTAATCAAGTCGTTGCTAGGACGGAGCAAAGTACAGGGCATCATCGGATGTTACATCGTGCATGAATCAGCCACGCCCTATCGTACACGAAGTAGTTTCGTTTACTCAACCCCAATAATGCCAATGTTGATACAAGAGCTGACATCTGCGCAGAGCTTCATATATAGAGCTGTAGATGGCGATGAAGGTGACTGCCTTAAGGATTGTTTGTGGGAGGAAAATAGATAGATACTGCTCAAAGTTGTAGCTCAATCTATATTGAGTGATCCAATGTTAGTGTTTAGGCAGCTAAAATGAGTGAATTGAAAAAAACATCGACACTTCAGGCTAGGTTTGCAAGATCCACACATATATGGAATTGTGCCAAAAAGCACTAATTTGTTTCTTAATTTTTTGCAAAAAACACTGGTTGCTCGTTTGGACCGTTTGAAGTGCGTTTATGACAGGACGGGCCCGCATCTGTCGACGTGGCAACACTGTTCACACGGAGACGCCGTTAGACGATGTTACACGCCGCTCGTGCACCGGTTCGAGCCGCTCGGGTCAAACACCCCCGAAGCGGTGCAGGCCCACCCCGCAGCCCTCACTCTCTCTCGTCCTTCTCCCCTCTCTGCTCCCGCTCGTTCGCCGCCGCCGCCCCCTCCCACATCTCCGACCGCCGTCGCCGCCGCGCCGCCATGGTGTCCTGGTCTGATGACAACAACAGCGAGAACTCTCACCAGTACGTCGACTCAGCTTCAGACGAGGGCATCATCAAGGTGAGTTGCTCGAGCTCAAGCTAGGGTTAGGGTTGGGATTTGGGTATTTTTGTGCCGAACTTGATCTGAAGTTTTGTTGGCTTTCCTTTGCACCTCCAGATCCCCGAAACCATGGATGACTCCGATTTTGAGGGCACTGATCCTGACTTTTTGTGCAATGAACACTCCCTGCCAGCAGAGAGGCGTGTTTATTTCCAAGGCATCCATACTGGCAGGAGGTTCTTTGCTTGTGCTGTGAAGGTATGTGCCAAATTTATGCTAATCTGATCATTGTTTAGTACTGATTTTATAGTTAGCCGATCCGGTGTGTTAGTTGCTTAGTGAGGTCAATGTTTATATGTGAGCATGTGCACTGTGTTGTCAGCAGATCTGTCCTATTAGTTAGGCTGTTAATTAGTTATGTATTTTCTATGATAGTGGTGGGTTAGTGAGGTCATTGTTTATATGCCAGTATGTGCATAGGGTTGGGAGCACTGATTGAGACTTGTTACTTTACAACATGTGGATTAGTGAGCACTGTAATTGTTTAACTCATTGTGTCATATAGCTCATACCTGTTTGTTTAACTCATTGTGTTACTTTATACATGTTAGTTAGTTTATAGCATTTGGATTAGTGAGCACTTTTCACCATTCGTTTAACACTAATATTACAGGAGGGAAGAAACTGTGGGCTAGTTGAATGGGTTGATCCATTTTGGCCAGCCTCAATGGAGAATGCATTGACCAAGTTGTGGGATAGGTATGAAGAGTGCAGGAGGAGCAAGATTGAGGAGAATCTGGAAAGCTCATTTGCTGTTCACAATCTGACACAAGAGAAGATCAAGCTGCAGGCAAGTTATGAGAGGTAGGTTGAAGATGCCAATGATCTCTTGGATGCCCAGGAGTAGAGGGCTCAGATGCAGAGAGATAAGATGCAGAACAAACCTGATGAGAAATATCTATAGGATAAGTATGACATGCTCAAGAACCTGATAGCTGCTCAAGCCAATGTCATTAGGAACATGAAGTTGAAGCTTGCTGAAGAGAAGATTAAGTTGCAGGCCCACATTAGTGAGCTTGAGAAGGTTGTGGAGCAGACCAAGCTGAAGCTCAATGGGATCAAGACCATCTTAGATGAATGAGCAATATAATGTAATATGCTGATTATTAGTACCACCATCATGGTTATGGGATGATGAGTACTATAATTATGGTTATGTAATGACTACTATTAGATGAATGATCTACTAAACCCTAAATTATGGTTATGTAATGTACTATATGGTACTTATTAGTTATGGTTATGTATGGATCTTCCAGTTTGCTGAATCTGATGTTGTTTGGTTGGTTTTGTCGATGCCGATTGACCCTAGCCTCATTTGGTTGGTTTTATCGATGTCGAGAGAGCCTAGACTCATTTGGTTGGTTTTGTCGATGACGAGAGACCCTAGACTCACTTTGGTGGGTTTTCCGACGCCGAGTGACCCTAGACTCACTTTGGTGGGTTTTTCGACGCCGAGTGACCCTAGACTCACTTTGGTGGGTTTTCCGACGCCGAGTGACCGCATCATCATCATCAGAATCACCAGCATCACAGCCAGCAAACTCAATCAACATGAAGTCCATCCAAAGGCAACATATAACATAAACATCCAAGACATCCAACATTTCAGGGTATCACATCCATCCAAGGCAACATTGAAGATAAACATCCAAGTTCTCACAGCCAACAATGGTTCAAGGCCAATAAAGGCATAAGCTAGTTCAAAGCCAACAATGGCATCATAGGTTCTGAAAGCCAACAAAGGCATAATATAGTTCATAGCCAACAATGGTTCAAGGCCAACAAAGGCATAAGCTAGTTCAAAGCCAACAATGGCATCATAGGTTCTGAAAGCCAACAAAGGCATAATGTAGTTCACAGCCAACACAAAGGCATCATAAGCCAAAAAAGACAAAGGCATCTAGTTACCAGAAGCAAGGAAGTACTCTTTCAACTTGTATGAAACAGTCCTTTTCTTCCACTATGTATTGGAGCTTGAAAAGTTGACCTGTTTCCTGCAGCAGAGCTAGAGGCTGCACCTACAGTGGTAGCTTTTGATGAGGCACGGACTACCAAGATGCTAATTCGTGCGTGTAGATGGCCCGATCTTTCACGACGATACTCGATCAACACCTCGACTCCCTGTTCCTCCTCGTAACCTCCAAGAACAATTTTCACCTGTGTACAAAAATACACAAACGAAAATAATGACCCCCTCGGATCAGCACGTAGGCGTCAATGTGATGATCAACCCTCCGTTGCTAGTAAATTTTCACGATGGAAAAATCACAGATAATACACAAGATATGGGCGCCCGTAACTCGGACGTTTTTCTGTATATCTCATACCCGGAATAAAACTCAAAACTAATCTCTATACAATGGCCGTAGCCTGACGATTAAATAGCCAACTCCCGTGACCCTTCCGCAAGAAAAATATCTAACGCTAGATGTTGCCGAACAAGTCGTGCGTGACTTGACTACAAAAGAAAACAAAGATCCTAACTAACTAATTAAGCGGGAGCTACTATGTGGAAACCTTCTAATAAAATATTCTAATTATCAATCATGCACGCATGCATGCCTCTTTTCAGATTGCATGTGATCATGCACTCCTTGTTTGATGGCAATTAAAATTGCACCGATCTTGACCCATCCGAGTGGAGTTCTAAACGTGGGTTGTACCTCTTCTGGTTCTGGTTCCTGATCGGCATCCGATCTGGGCCTTTGATTGTATACACATACTTTATGCCTTTCAAATACAAGAGCAATTCTAGGTCCACAAAGTTGACGTAAAACACCATCTTTTCCTCGATGAAACTCAGCCGCATGCACAATATTATTTTCCACGACTTTTCCATGACTTGATTTCTTAACGGGCTCAACATCTTTAACGTCAACAATCGATGGTGCCATGTGTGTATCATCCTTCCTCCCTTCAAGCGAAACCGTCCTCGGTTTCGAGTCTATTTTTGGTACAGCCTTCCTCTCCGGAACTTGCATCTCTATGGTTATTGCGTTGTCTCCTATTGGTTTCAGCACATGCTTCCTTCGATCATGCATGAACGTGTATGTGTTGGATCTTCCAGCATGGACCGCATCATGATCAAACTGCCATGGTCTTCCTAATAGCAACTGGCACGCATCCATAGGCACAACATCACAATCCACCTTGTCAACATAATCTCCAACCGCAAAAGTTACACGTACCTTGTGTGTAATCTTTAATTTACCGGAGTTGTATAGCCACTCCACGTGGTGCGGTTGAGGGTGCTTCCACATAGACAAACCCAATTCTTTTACAAGATCTTTGCTAATGGCATTGGTAAAACTTCCACCATCAATTATCATCTTGCATGCACGGTCCTTGATCTTGCACTGTGTTTTAAAAACACTCCACCGCTGTCCCTTTGCACCGCAATCATCTTTCACCTTCTCCACCAAAAGATTCAGCCCCTCTATCGGTGCATCGATTTCTTCCTTTATTTCTTCTTGATCTTCTCTTCTTTTCATTAAACGACTTCTCCAATCTGCAACAAATACATCCATTGGCATTGGAGTAAAACATACCCGTTGACCCTTCCATGATAGAGAGTAAGTATTTTTCCTGACGTTTCGAACAGCCCCGACGCGCGTGCACCATGGGTTCCCGAGTAGCAGATGACAAGACACCATGGGCACTGGACAAATGTGAAAAAATTCCGCGCAACAATATTTTCCCAAATCAAAAATTACTAAAATCCGGTGCGTAATTTTGATTTCACCTTTGAACCACTTCAATGTATACGGTCTTTCAAGAGGCGCCATATTCAGCCCCAACTTTTCCACTACCTCGATGCTCGCCATGTTGACCGTAGAACCTTCATCAATCGTTAAATTGACACGCCGCTCCTTCACCATGCAACGAGTGTGAAAAAGAACAACCTCGCCGATGCCTTCCTCCTCCATCAATATGTTCCTGCTCAACATGTTGATGCTTGCCACCGTAGATGATATAGCAAACTGAATCGCCGTGACTAACCTTAGCTCTGAATACCACTTGATGAGGCACGGACTACCAAGATGCTAATTCGTGCGTGTAGATGGCCCGATCTTTCACGACGATACTCGATCAACACCTCGACTCCCTGTTCCTCCTCGTAACCTCCAAGAACAATTTTCACCTGTGTACAAAAATACACAAACGAAAATAATGACCCCCTCGGATCAGCACGTAGGCGTCGATGTGATGATCAACCCTCCGTTGCTAGTAAATTTTCACGATGGAAAAATCACAGATAATACACAAGATATGGGCGCCCGTAACTCGGACGTTTTTCTGTATATCTCATACCCGGAATAAAACTCAAAACTAATCTCTATACAATGGCCGTAGCCTGACGATTAAATAGCCAACTCCTGTGACCCTTCCGCAAGAAAAATATCTAACGCTAGATGTTGCCGAACAAGTCGTGCGTGACTTGACTACGAAAGAAAACAAAGATCCTAACTAACTAATTAAGCGGGAGCTACTATGTGGAAACCTTCTAATAAAATATTCTAATTATCAATCATGCACGCATGCATGCCTCTTTTCAGATTGCATGTGATCATGCACTCCTTGTTTGATGGCAATTAAAATTGCACCGATCTTGACCCATCCGAGTGGAGTTCTAAACGTGGGTTGTACCTCTTCTGGTTCTGGTTCCTGATCGGCATCCGACCTGGGCCTTTGATTGTATACACATACTTTATGCCTTTCAAATACAAGAGCAATTCTAGGTCCACAAAGTTGACGTAAAACACCATCTTTTCCTCGATGAAACTCAGCCGCATGCACAATATTATTTTCCACGACTTTTCCATGACTTGATTTCTTAACGGGCTCAACATCTTTAACGTCAACAATCGATGGTGCCATGTGTGTATCAGCTTTCTTCCTGGGAGACCTCCTTGGAGGAGCAGCAGGTGTAGTGGCAGCAGGTGTAGCTTTCTTCCTGGGAGACCTCCTGTTGGGGAACGTAGTAATTTCGAAAAAATTCCTACGTACACGCAAGATCATGGTGATGACATAGCAACAAGAGGGGAGAGTGTTGTCCACGTACCCTCGTAGACCGTAAGCGGAAGCGTTATGACAACGCGGTTGATGTAGTCGTACGTCTTCACGATCCGACCGATCCAAGCACCGAACGTACGACACCTCCGAGTTCAGCACACGTTCAGCTCGATGACGATCCCCGGGCTCCGATCCAGCAAAGCTTCGGGGATGAGTTCCGTCAGCACGACGGCGTGGTGATGATGATGATGTTCTACCGGCGCAGGGCTTCGCCTAAGCACTGCTACAATATGACCGAGGTGTAATATCATGGAGGGGGGCACCGCACACGGCTAAGGAACGATCACGACGATCAACTTGTGTGTCTATGGGGTGCCCACTGCCACCGTATATAAAGGAGTGGAGGAGGGGAGGGCCGGCCCTCTCTATGGCGCGCCCTAGGGGAGTCCTACTCCCACCGGGAGTAGGATTCCCCCTTTCCTAGTCCAACTAGGAATCCTTCCAAGTATTAGGAGTAGGAGACAAGGTAGGGGGAGGGAGAAGGGAAGGAAGGAGGGGGTGCGGCCCCTCCCCCTAGTCCAATTCGGACTAGGCCATGGGGGGGGGGGGCTGCCCTAGGCAGCCCCTCTCTCTTTCCCGTATGGCCCAATAAGGCCCAATACTTCTCCCCGGCGAATTCCCGTAACTCTCCGGTACTCCGATAAATACCCGAATCATTCGGAACCTTTCCGAACTCCGAATAAAGTCGTCCAATATATCGATCTTTATGTCTCGACCATTTCGAGACTCATCGTCATGTCCCCGATCTCATCCGGGACTCCGAACTCCTTCGGTACATAAAAACTCATAAACTCATAATATAACTGTCATCGAAACCTTAAGCGTGCGGACCCTACGGTTCGAGAACAATGTAGACATGACCGAGACACGTC
Source organism: Triticum aestivum (assembly GCF_018294505.1). Lineage (NCBI taxonomy): Eukaryota > Viridiplantae > Streptophyta > Magnoliopsida > Poales > Poaceae > Triticum > Triticum aestivum. The sequence continues at coordinate 718,174,760 of NC_057810.1, read as the reverse complement.
TCCGGTCAATAACCAATAGCGGGACCTGGATGCCCATATTGGTTCCTACATATTCTACGAAGATCTTTATCGGTCAGACCGCATAACAACATACGTTGTTCCCTTTGTCATCGGTATGTTACTTGCCCGAGATTCGATCGTCGGTATCCAATACCTAGTTCAATCTCGTTACCGGCAAGTCTCTTTACTCGTTCCGTAATACATCATCTCGCAACTAACTCATTAGTTGCAATGCTTGCAAGGCTTAAGTGATGTGCATTACCGAGAGGGCCCAGAGATACCTCTCCGACATTCGGAGTAACAAATCCTAATCTCGAAATACGCCAACCCAACAAGTACCTTTGGAGACACCTGTGGAGCACCTTTATAATCACCCAGTTACGTTGTGACGTTTGGTAGCACACAAAGTGTTCCTCCGGTAAACGGAAGTTGCATAATCTCATAGTCGTAGGAACATGTATAAGTCATGAAGAAAGCAATAGCAACATACTAAACGATTGGGTGTTAAGCTAACGGAATGGATCATGTCAATCAGATCATTCAACTAATGATGTGATCCCGTTAATCAAATAACAACTCTTTGTCCATGGTTAGAAAACATAACCATCTTTGATTAACAAGCTAGTCAAGTAGAGGCATACTAGTGACACTCTGTTTGTCTATATATTCACACATGTATTATGTTTCCGGTTAATACAATTCTAGCATGAATAATAAACATTTATCATGAAATAAGAAAATAAATAATAACTTTATTATTGCCTCTAGGGCATATTTCCTTCAGTCTCCCACTTGCACTAGAGTCAATAATCTGGTTCACATCGCCACGTGATTTAACACCAATAATCATATCTGTATATGATTAACACCCATAGTTCACATCGTCATGTGACCAACACCCAAAGGGTTTACTAGAGTCAGTAATCTAGTTCACATCGCTATGTGATTAACACCCAAAGAGTACTAAGGTGTGATCATGTTTTGCTTGTGAGATAATTTTAGTCAACGGGTCTGTCACATTCAGAGCCGTAAGTATTTTGCAAATTTCTATGTCTACAATGCTCTGCACGGAGCTACTCTAGCTAATTGCTCCCACTTTCAATATGTATCCAGATTGAGACTCAGAGTCATCTAGATTAGTGTTAAAACTTGCACCGACGTAACCCTTTACGACGAACCTTTTTTTCACTTCCATAATCGAGAAACATATCCTTATTCCACTAAGGATAATTTTGACCGCTGTCCATTGATCTACTCCTAGATCACTTTGCACTCCCTTGCCAAGCTTAGTGGTAGGGTATGCAATAGATCTGGTATACAACATGTCATACTTTATAGAACCTAAGGCTGAGGCATAGGGAATGACTTTCATTCCCTTTCTATCTTCTGCCGTGGTCGGGCTATGAGTCTTACTCAATTGCACACCTTGTAACACAGGAAAGAACTCTTTCTTTGACTGTTCCATTTTGAACTACTTCAAAATCTTGTCAAGGTATTTACTCATTGAAAAATCTTATCAAGCGTCTTGATCTATCTCTATAGATCTTGATGCTCAATATGTAAGCAGCTTTACCGAGGTCCTTCTTGGAAAAACTCCTTTCAAATACTCCTTTATGCTTTACAGAATAATTCTACATTATTTCCGATCAACAATATGTCATTCACATATACTTATCAGAAATGTTGTATTGCTCCCACTCACTTTCTTGTAAATACAGGCTTCACCGCAAGTCTGTATAAAACTATATGCTTTGATCAACTTATCAAAGCGTATATTCCAACTCCGAGATGCTTGCACCAGTCCATAGATGGATAGCTGGAGTTTGCATATTTTGTTAGTACCTTTAGGATTGACAAAACCTTCTGGTTGCATCATATACAACTCTTCTTTTAAGAAAACCATTAAGGAATCCAGTTTTGACATCCATTTGCCAGATTTCATAAAATGTGGCAATTGCTAACTTGATTCGGACAGACTTTTAAGCATCGATACGAGTGAGAAAATCTCATTGTATTCAACACCTTGAACTTTGTCAAAAACCTTTTTCGACAAGTCTAGCTTTGTAGATAGTGACACTACTATCAGCATCTGTCTTCCTCTTGAAGATCCATTTATTTAACATGGCTTGCTGATCATCGAGCAAGTCAATCAAAGTCCATACTTTGTTCTCATACATGGATCATATCTCAGATTATATGGCCTCAAGCCATTTTGCGGAATCTGGGCTCATCATCGCTTCCTCATAGTTCGTAGGTTTATCATGGTCTAGTAACATGACTTCTAGAATAGGATTACCGTACCACTATGGTGCGGATCTTACTCTGGAAGACCTACGAGGTTCTGTAGTAACTTAATCTGAAGTTTCATGATCATCATCATTAACTTCCTCACTAATTGGTGTAGTAGTCACAGGAACAGATTTCTGTGATGAACTACTTTCAAATAAGGGAGCAGGTACAGTTACCTCATCAAGTTCTACTTTCCTTCCACTCACTTCTTTTGAGAGCAACTCCTTCTCTAGAAAGGATCCATTCTTAGCAACGAATGTTTTGCCTTTGGATTTGTGATAGAAGGAGTACCCAACAGTTTCCTTTGGGTATTCTATGAAGACGCACTTCTCTGATTTGGGTTCGAGCTTATCAGGTTGAAGCTTTTTCACATAAGCATCGCAGCCCCAAACTTTAAGAAACGACAACTTTGGTTTCTTGCTAAACCATAGTTCATAAGGTGTCGTCTCAACGGATTTTGATGGTGCCCCTTTTTAACGTGAATGCAACTGTCTTTAATGCATGACCCCAAAACGATAGTGGTAAATCGGGAAGAAACATCATAGATTGTACAATATCCAATAAAGTACGGTTATGACGTTCGGACACACCATTACGTTGTGGTGTTCCGGGTGGCGTGAGTTGCGAAACTATTCCGCATTATTTCAAATGTAGACCAAACTCGTAACTCAAATATTCTCCTCCACAATCAGATCGTAGAAATTTTCTTGTTACGATGATTTTCAACTTCACTCTGAAATTCTTTGAACTTTTCAAACGTTTCAGACTTATGTTTCATTAAGTAGATATACCCATATCTGCTCAAATCATCTGTGAAGGTCAGAAAATAATGATACTTGTCGCGAGCCTTAACACTCATCAGATTGCATACATCAGTATGTATTATTTCCAATAAGTCAGTTGCTCGCTCCACTGTTCCGGAGAACAGAGTCTTAGTCATCTTGCCCATGAGGCATGGTTCGCAAGCATCAAGTGATTCATAATCAAGTGATTCCAAAATCCCATCAGCATGGAGTTTCTTCATGCGCTTTACACCAATATGACCTAAACGGCAGTGCCACAAATAAGTTGCACTATCATTATTAACTTTGCATCTTTTGGTTTCAATATTATGAATATGTGTATCACTACGATCGAGATCCAATGAACCATTTTCATTGGGTGTGTAACCATATAAGGTTTTATTCATGTAAACAGAACAACAATTTATTCTCTTACTTAAATGAATAACCGTATTGCAATAAACACGATCAAATCATATTCATGCTCAACTCAAACACCAAATAACATTTATTTAGGTTCAACACTAATCCCGAAAGTATAGGGAGTGTGCGATGATGATCATATCAATCTTGGAACTACTTCCAACACACATCATCACCTCGCCTTTTTACTATTTTCTGTTTATTCTGCAACTCCCGTTTTGAGTTACTACTCTTAGCAACTGAACCAGTATCAAAATGCCGAGGGGTTGCTATAAACACTAGTAAAGTACACATCAATAACATGTATATCAAATATACCTTTGTTCACTTTGCCATCCTTCTTATCCGCCAAATACTTGGGGTAGTTCTGCTTCCAGTGACCAGTCCCTTTGTAGTAGAAGCACTTAGTCTCAGGCTTAGGTCCAGACTTGGGCTTCTTCACTTGAGCAGCAACTTGCTTGCCGTTCTTCTTGAAGTTCCCTTCTATCCCTTTGCCCTTTTCTTGAAACTAGTGGTCTTGTTAACCATCAACACTTGATGTTCTTTCTTGATTTCTACCTTCATCGATTTCATCATCATGAAAAACTCGAGAATCATTTTCATCATCCCTTGCATACTATAGTTCATCACGAAGTTCTACTAACTTGGTGATGGTGACTAGAGAATTCTGTCAATCACTATCTTATCTGGAAGATTAACTCCCACTTGATTCAAGTGATTGTAGTACCCAGACAATCTGAGCACATACTCACTAGTTGAGCGATTCTCCTCCATCTTCTAGCTATAGAACTTGTTGGAGACTTCATATCTCTCAACTCGGGTATTTGCTTGAAATATTAACTTCAACTCCTGGAACATCTCATATGGTCCATGACGTTCAAAACGTCTTTGAAGTCCCGATTCTAAGCCGTTAAGCATGGTGCACTTAAACTATCAAGTAGTCATCATATTGAGCTAGCCAAACGTTCATAACGTCTGCATCTGCTCCTGCAATAGGTCTGTCACCTAGCGGTGCATCAAGAACATAATTCTTCTGTCCAGCAATGAGGATAAACCTCAGATCACGGATCCAATCCGCATCATTGCTACTAACATATTTCAACATAGTTTTCTCTAGGAACACATATAAAACTAACATTTGAAAGCAACAACGCGAGCTATTGATCTACAACATAATTTGCAAAATACTACTAGGACTAAGTTCATGATAAATTAAAGTTCAATTAATCATATTACTTAAGAACTCCCACTTAGACAGACATCTCTCGAGTCATCTAAGTGATCACGTGATCCAAATCAACTAAACCATAACCGATCATCACGTGAGATGGAGTAGTTTTCAATGGTGAACATCACTATGTTGATCATATCTACTATATGATTCACGCTCGACCTTTCGGTCTCTGTGTTCCGAGGCCATATCTGCATATGCTAGGCTCGTCAAGTTTAACCTGAGTATTCTGCGTGTGCAAAACTGGCTTGCACCTGTTGTAGATGGACGTAGAGCTTATCACACCCGATCATCACGTGGTGTCTGGGCACGACGAACTTTGGCAACGGTGCATACTCATGGAGAACACTTCTTGATAATTAGTGAGAGATCATCTTATAATGCTACCTTCAAACAAAACAGAATAAGATGTATAACAGATAAACATCGTATGCAATCAAAATATGTGACATGATATGGCCATGATCATCTTGCGCCTTTGATTTCCATCTCCAAAGTACTGTCATGATCTCTATCGTCACCGACACGACACCATGATCTTCATCATCTTGATCTATATCAATGTGTCGTCACATGGTCGTCTCGCCAACTATTGCTCTTGCAACTATTGCTATCGCATAGCGATAAAGTAAAGCAATTATTTGGCACTTGCATCTTATGCAACAAAGAGACAACCATAGAGCTTCTACCAGTTGCCGATAACTTCAACAAAACATGATCATCTCATACAACAACTTATATCTCATCACGTCTTGACCATATCACATCACAACATGCCCTGCAAAAACAAGTTAAACGTCCTCTACTTTGTTGTTGCAAGTTTTACGTGGCTGCTACGGGCTGAGCAAGAACCGTTCTTACCTACGCATCAAAACCACAACGATAGTTCGTCAAGTTGGTGATGTTTTAACCTTCTCAAGGACCGGGCGTAGCCACACTCGGTTCAACTAAAGTTGGAGAAACCGACACCCGCCAGCCACCTGTGTGCAAAGCACGTCGGTAGAACCAGTCTCGTGTAAGCGTACGCGTAATGTCGGTCCGGGCCGCTTCATCCAACAATACTGCCGAACCAAAGTATGACATGCTGGTAAGCAGTATGACTTGTATCACCCACAACTCACTTGTGTTCTACTCGTGCATATAACATCAAACCATAAAACCTGGCTCTGATATCACTGTTGGGGAACGTAGTAATTTCAAAAAAATTCCTACGTACACACAAGATCATGGTGATGACATAGCAACGAGAGGGGAGAGTGTTGTCCACATACCCTCGTAGACCGTAAGCGTAAGCGTTATGACAACGCGGTTGATGTAGTCGTACGTCTTCACGATCCGACCGATCCAAGCACCGAACGTACGACACCTCCGAGTTCAGCACACGTTCAGCTCGATGACGATCCCCGGGCTCCGATCCAGCAAGGCTTCGGGGATGAGTTCTGTCAGCATGACGGCGTGGTGATGATGATGATGTTCTACCGGCGCAGGGCTTCGCCTAAGCACCGCTACAATATGCCCGAGGTGTAATATCATGGAGGGGGGCACCGCACACGGCTAAGGAACGATCACGAAGATCAACTTGTGTGTCTATGGGGTGCCCCTTGCCCCCGTATATAAAGGAGTGGAGGGGAGGGCCGGCCCTCTCTATGGCGCGCCCTAGGGGAGTCCTACTCCCACCGAGAGTAGGATTCCCCTTTCCTAGTCCAACTAGGAATCCTTCCAAGTATTAGGAGTAGGAGACAAGGAAGGGGGAGGGAGAAGGAAAGGAAGGAGGGGGTGCGGCCCCTCCCCCTAGTCCAATTCGGACTAGGCCAGGGGGGGCACGCGACCTGCCCTAGGCAGCCCCTCTCTCTTTCCCGTATGGCCCAATAAGGCCCAATACTTCTCCCCGGTGAATTCCCGTAACTCTCCGGTACTCCGATAAATACCCGAATCACTCGGAACTTTCCGAACTCCGAATATAGTCGTCCAATATATCGATCTTTATGTCTCAACCATTTCGAGACTCCTCGTCATGTCCCAGATCTCATCCGGGACTCCGAACTCCTTTGGTACATCAAAACTCATAAACTCATAATATAACTGTCATCGAAACCTTAAGCGTGCGGACCCTACGGTTCGAGAACAATGTAGACATGACTGAGACACGTCTCCGGTCAATAACCAATAGCGGGACCTGGATGCCCATATTGGTTCCTACATATTCTACGAAGATCTTTATCGGTCAGACCGCATAACAACATACGTTGTTCCCTTTGTCATCGGTATGTTACTTGCCCGAGATTCGATCGTCGGTATCCAATACCTAGTTCAATCTCGTTACCGGCAAGTCTCTTTACTCGTTCCGTAATACATCATCTCGCAACTAACTCATTAGTTGCAATGCTTGCAAGGCTTAAGTGATGTGCATTACCGAGAGGGCCCAGAGATACCTCTCCGACATTCGGAGTAAGAAATCCTTATCTCGAAATACGCCAACCCAACAAGTACCTTTGGAGACACCTGTGGAGCACCTTTATAATCACCCAGTTACGTTGTGACGTTTGGTAGCACACAAAGTGTTCCTCCGGTAAACGGGAGTTGCATAATCTCATAGTCATAGGAACATGTATAAGTCATGAAGAAAGCAATAGCAACATACTAAACGATCGGGTGCTAAGCTAACGGAATGGGTCATGTCAATCAGATCATTCAATTAATGATGTGATCCCGTTAATCAAATAACAACTCTTTGTCCATGGTTAGGAAACATAACCATCTTTGATTAACAAGCTAGTCAAGTAGAGGCATACTAGTGACACTCTGTTTGTCTATATATTCACACATGTATTATGTTTCCGGTTAATACAATTCTAGCATGAATAATAAACATTTATCATGAAATAAGGAAATAAATAATAACTTTATTATTGCCTCTAGGGCATATTTCCTTCACCTCCTTGGAGGAGCAGCAGGTGTAGGAGCAGTAGTTGATGGAGATGGCCTCTTCCTTGCTGGTGCAGCAGTAGTTGAAGATGGCCTCTTCCTTGGTGGTGCAGCAGCTGTAGATGCATTTGTTGTTTGAAAGAACATGCGGTGCCCCCATGTTTGGTTTTGGTAATTGATGACAATCTCTATGGACTAATGGTTGCCTTGAGTTATATTTGAAGGTTTTTTCCATAGGCTTTTCTTGAAGTCCATGTGTTGGTTTCAAGGAGTTTATGAGTTGACCAAGGTGCTATTAAGGAATTATCCAAAGATTGGTCATACATCACCAAAATGAAGAGAGTTGGAAAGATTCAAGTTGATCAAGACTAAGTCAAGAGTGAATCAAGTTGATCAACTCACAAAGTTTAGAGGATGTACCGAGAGGGATCAAGTGATCCCATGGTATGGTAAGCATTGTCAATTACGCTCTGTGTACTAACCCATGGTCTTTGTGAGAGTTCTTTGTGGGGTTAGGATGCAGTGTGCAAGTTCAAGTGATGCATCAAGAAGAGATCAAGTGCTTGAAGCTTTCCGCCCATTGTGGTGACAATGGACTTGTGAAGATGAGCCTAAAAGTGGCTCACCCATAGTGGACTATGGGGGAGTAATCATCTAGTCTTCATCGAGCCAACGCAATCAAGAAAGGTGGTCCAACTTGAGGGAGTCAAGATCGTCATCATCTAGCTCAAGTGGCCATGTGCAAGGCAAAGGTTTTCCCTTGATAGGTTTTCTATTTTACCGGTCTCATGGTGGTAGTTGGGAGACCGGGTTATAGGATCGTTTGCCGTACTATCAAGGGGGGCTCTCAAGTTGATAACTTGATCGTATCGTTAGTAGAGATCTCAAACCGTTGCATCCTTGAATCTTGTTTCTTGGTTCTTGTTTGGTTCTCTTTGTGAGTCTTAGAGCTTATGGTCATCTTGATGACAAGCTTGAGTTCATCGAAAACGGAGTTCGCATGCGTCTTCTATGATGTTTTCGATGTTGGAGGTTTTACCGGTCTTATCCGAGGAAGGGTTCTCACCATTTTCTTATGGGCCTTTTATAATTTGCTTCTTATTGATATTTCTTTCAAGATTGTGTTATCCCTTGTCGCTAGCTTTCCAACAAACTTGGTTTCATCGAATTCGGAGTCCGTTTGCAAAAGTTGTGGCAGTTTTGGTGTTCTGAAAAGGTTGCAGCGGTACTACCGCGAATTGGAGCGGATGTAATTTTTTACTACCCTCCAGCCGCGGTAGTACCGCTCCGGACCAAAAACTCGTCCCAAGTCCTGCGGTGGTTGGCCCAGATGTAATTTTTTAGTACCGCTCGCAAGCAGTAGTACCGCTATCCTTAGCAGTAGTACAGCTACCCCTAGCGTTAGTACCGTGAGGTCAAGCGGTACTACCGCTCCAATGGTTCTTCTGGCCTTTTTGCCTCCTTGCTGTTGTGTTTCGAAGGGGTACTACCGCCCTAGCGGTAGTACCGCTCCTTGGAGCGGTAGTACCGCTCTGTGCGGGCTGTGAGCATAACGGTTGGATTTTTCCCCACCTATAAAAGGGGGTCCTCTTCCCCATTGAACCTCATCCCTTGAGCTCGTGTTCTTCCCCCATTGTTGACCTTCTTCGAGCTTGCTAACTCTCAATTCCTCCATGGATTCTTGCTAGTTTTTGAGGGAAAAGAGAGAGGAGATCTAGATCCACATTTCCACCAATCACTTTCTCCTCTATGTGAGGGGAACCCCCACTAGTGCAGAACCGGCCTTTAGTGTCGGTTCGTGACGGCCTTTAGTGCCGGTTCGCCAACCGGCACTAAAGAGTGGGGACTAAAGCCCCCCCCCCCTTAGTTCCGGTTCGTCACGAACCGGCGCTAAAGTGCAAACACGTGGCACGAGCCAGGCCCGGGTGCAAGTAGGGCTTTAGTACCGGTTGGTAACACCAACCGGTACTAAATGTTTGGTTTTTTTATTTTTTTTCCTTTAATTTTGTGTTTTCAATTTAATTTAGTGATTGTTTTACATTATAATGAGTTGTTAAATCCATATCCATATTATACTTGATCACCTAATTAGGTGATCAAGTATAATATATATGGATATGGCATATATACTTGATGACTTAGATAGGATCCATCCAGATGAAACTAATCTGTGGGTTCTTTCATTAAATGATATAATAACTCATCATCATATCATCATATTAATATAAAAACTCTTGCATCATATCATCAACATGAGTATATATATACTCTAGCTAGCTAGCTAAAAATCATCGTAGTCGTCATTATCACTATTTAATCATCATAGTCATTACCGCTATCTAATCACCACCAACACTAGCTCAAAGAAGAAACATTCACTTGTACCAGAAGAAAAAATATCATCGAGTTCAACATGATTGTCATGATATTATAAGCGTTCATATATAACACCACAAAAGCAAATCACTCTTTGAGATTAAGTTCAGAACGAAGAACACGGACATGAAAGGACGAGTACTAAGAGCATGAACTAGCTAAATCACTCCTACTGCTCTCTCTCAGGTAAAATAGCATAGAACATGTATAGCTCTCCTGATTCATCATACTGGAGCATGCAGATGAACCTGTCTCCTAATCGTGGGCTGCGCTTCTCATTGCTGCCCCCTAGTACTTCTCTGTGATCGTTAACAATTTTCCTCCAATCTTTCACTATTAAGCATTCATCGCTTCTAGAAATCCTGAATGTACTCATGTGCAATGCAGGATATCTTGGCCGTAAGCTAACAATTGACATGCGACCTTTAGTCTCGATCCCCTGAGGCACAACTGTCATCGGGAGTCCCTGTTGAAGAACATCGTATAGTACTTAATTAATTAATATACTTAGCAATGAAAGTTTAGCAAAAAAATTATGTATGCAAAAGATGCACTAAGGACAAATAGTAAAAATCTTACCATCATTCCTAAATAGATGTGACCGTAGTTCAATACGATGACTATTGGTCGCACGTTTTGAGTACTAACATTTCTAAGTCCAGGAAGAAAATTTGTCTTGACAGCATGAAGATCCTCAAGCCATGAAACATAATGACTTATCTCCTCGCAGTTTAGTTCAGCTCCGGGACAGTAGTAGGTCCTGTCTACCAAGCGTCGGACATGTTTGCTTGAACGGAAATAAGCTGTCAATAGAAATTAGTTGTCAATTATTTTTGAATAAGCAATATCAATGACAAAAATATAGTTGAGAAGAACTCACATAATGGTAGAACTGGAGGCGTCTGCACATCGACCCATATGTCTCTATTACCTTTAATATCATCTTCCGGACGAATATCAAAGGTGATAACCATATCAGGCTCAAATGCATAAGCCTTGCATAGTGCTTGCCAAGTTTTGCATTCAAAATAGGTGTACGTCTTTGCATTGTATACTTTGACGTTGAAAGTATAACCATGCTCAGTTTTCAGGTAAACTCTCTTTACCTCCATAGTTTCCATATCATTGAAACCTATCTTAATCAAGACAAAAATTCTTGCATGGCAGGGGATGCGCTAGTAGAATAGTGAAAATTAAAAATTATAAGTCAGGCAAATGAAGCATATATAAGTCATGCTTAATTACGAAAACAGACTTGTTGTTGTGACTTACTGTATCGAATTCGAAGGTCTCATCCAGCTTGATGCTGAATCGCCTATCATCAACAAGGAATTTTCTGTCGCACATGCCGCGCTGGTCTTCACAGTATTCGCACATAATGAAAAATTTTCCGTCGTCAGACGACATTTCCTATATATGTTCATATAGGCGAAACATTAAACATTTACTAATTCAATTAATTTAACTAATTCAACTAAGCATTTACTAAAAATAAACTAGTTCTATTAATTCAACTAGTTCAAATAATCTCATATACCTAAATTTTCTTACTAAAAATAAACTAGTTCTATTAATTCCACTAGTTCAAATAATCTCACATACCTAAATTTTATTACTAAAAATAAACTAGTTATATTAATTCAACTAGTTCAAATAATCTCATATACCTAAATTTTCTTACTAAAAATAAACTAGTTATATTAATTCAACTAGTTCAAATAATCTCATATAACTAAATTTTCTTACTAAAAATAAACTAGTTCTATTAATTCAACTAGTTCAAATAATCTCATATACCTAAATTTTCTTACTAAAAATAAACTAGTTCTATTAATTCAACTAGTTCAAATAATCTCATATACCTAAATTTTCTTACTAAAAACAGAAAATAAGTAAAAAAATAGAAAACAGAAAATAAATAAAAAAATGTGTGTGTATGTGTGTACGTACATGTGTGTGTTGTGTGTGTGTGTACGTGTGTGTGTGTGTACGTGTGTGTGTATGTGTGTTTGTGTGTGTATGTATGTGTGTGTGTATGTGTGTGTGTATGTGTGTGTATGTGTGTGTGTGGGTACGACAAGCGGGCGTACGGGCGGCGGGGGCGGCGAGAGCGGCGATGAGGACGGGCGACGGGGGCGCACGGCGACGACGGGGACGGCGACGACGGGCGGCGGGGGCAGCAAGGGCGCGGCGGGGACGGCGGCGACGTACGTGCGGCGGGGGCGGCGATCAAGGGCAGCGGGGGCGATGGCACGATGGTGTCGGCGTCGTCGTCGGCGATAGATCAAGTAGCGCGGCGAGAAGTGGAGAAGTGGTCGACGATGGAACTAATTTTTCGTAAGTGTAGTATTTATAGGAGGGGCCTTTAGTATCGGTTGGAGCCACCATCCGGTACAAAGGCCAATTTTGGCCAGGCCAAGCGGCGGGAAACAAGGGCCTTTAGTACCGGTTGGTGGCTCTAACCGGTACTAAAGGCCCCTTCATTAGTACCGGTTAGAGCCACCAACCGGTACTAAAGGCCGTGCGCCGCCACCCGCGGTGCGCTATTTTTAGTCCCACCTCGCTGAGCGAAGGACAGCCGCACTGATTTATAAATCCAGCCGCGGCTGCCCTTTCGAACTCCTCTATATAGCAGGCTTCTGGGCCTAACTCCGGCGCGCTGGCTTCTGGGCCTAACTCCGACGCGCTGCCCTGTGAGCCTGCTGGCCCTTCTAGGCCTGAATTTGCACACCCTAGGTCTGGCAGGCCCACCGGGCAGCGCCCCAACAATTTTTTTATATTTTTTTCTTTTCTGCATTATGTATTTTTGAGTAATTTTTATATAGTTTTTTCTTTTCTGCTTTATTTGTTTTCTTCTATTTATTTCTGAGTAGTTTTTTTTGCTGTATTTAGTTTCTTTGTGAATATTTTTGCTTTATATAATTTTTTTCTTTTCTGCATTATTTATTTTCTTCTATTTATTTTTGAGTAATTTTTTATTTAGTTTTTTTTTGCCGTGACCCTCTCTACTCTTTCGCACATGATATGCGGGTGAAATGATGATACCTTCAACATTTTTGAAGTTTGTTTTGTAGTGATTTTCATTTTCACGGTCATTCAGCTCTGATCTAAACAAATCGGTGATTGAAAAATAGCAAATGATGTCAGAACGTGTTGGAAGACCAAATGCTTGTGATAGTTTGAGAAGTAACATATTTAAATTGTGCATCTGAATACAGAAAAATACATTGATCAGTACCGCCTTTCATCCAAAACGTGCTACTGCTATAGAGAAGTACATAAAAAATACATTGATCATCAATGATCTTTTTGTATATAATCTAAATTGTCAATAGGAATCTACCACCGATTTAAGAACCGGCGAAGACTCCTATTGCAGCCACAAATCCTACACATAGAGTTTAATGAAGACCAAATGCTTGTGATAGTTTGAGAAGTATCATATTTAAGGTGGTCAAAATCTTGCTAGGGGAGCGAGGTGGGACTAAAAATAGCCCTGCCACAACCTCTTTAGTACCAGTTCGTGCTAGGGGAGCAAATGATGCCAGAAAGGGTTGAAAATTGATGACGTGGCTTAGAATGGTGCGTACTGAACGCAAAAAAGTCTGGACTTGTAATAAGTTTAAAAAATGAAGTGCCGGTGTAACTGATGAGTTTTCGTCCGAAACCGGCCCTGATACTTCGAAAGAGATCGTCCAGTTTGTATACGAAGTGCATCCAGTTTTTGCCGTCACACAAGAAGTCCGGAGTTCTAATAAGTTATTAAAAATAAAAGGCGCAATGCTCGTTAATTAGCTTCAAGCCTTTCGGAATAGGGTAGACTACACTGCACATAGCTCTGTGCAATCTATACTATCCCGAAAGGCTTGAAGCTAAGCAACCTACAGGTGAGCATTGCGCCTCTCCTTCATCGTCTCTGCACTCACTGAAGGAAATATGCCCTAGAGGCAATAATAAAGTTATTATTTATTTCCTCATATCATGATAAATGTTTATTATTCATGCTAGAATTGTATTAACCGGAAACATGATACATGTGTGAATACATAGACAAACATATAGTCACTAGTATGCCTCTACTTGACTAGCTCATTAATCAAAGATGGTTATGTTTCCTAACCATAGACATGTGTTGTCATTTGATTAATGGGATCACATCATTAGAAGAATGATGTGATTGACATGACCCATTCCGTTAGCCTAGCACTTGATCGTTTAGTATATTGCTATTGCTTTCTTCATGACTTATACATGTTCCTATAACTATGAGAAATATGCAACTCCCGTTTACTGGAGGAACACTTTGGGTACTACCAAACGTCACAACGTAACTGGGTGATTATAAAGGAGTACTACAGGTGTCTCCGAAGGTACATGTTGAGTTGGCGTATTTCGAGATTAGGTTTTGTCACTCCGATTGTCAGAGAGGTATCTCTGGGCCCTCTCGGTAATGCACATCTTTATAAGCCTTGCAAGCAATGTGACCAAATGAGTTGGTTACGGAATGATGCATTACGAAACGAGTAAAGAGACTTGCCGGTAACGAGATTGAACTAGGTATTGGATACCGACGATCAAATCTCGGGCAAGTAACATACCGATGACAAAGGGAACAACGTATGTTGTTATGCGGTTTGACCGATAAAGATCTTCGTAGAATATGTAGGAACCAATATGGGCATCCAGGTTCCGCTATTGGTTATTGACCGAGAATAGTTCTAGGTCATGTCTACATAGTTCTCGAACCCGTAGGGTCTGCATGCTTAACGTTACGATGACAGTTTTATTATGAGTTTATAAGTTTTGATGTACCGAAGTTTGTTTGGAGTCCCGGATGTGATCACGGACATGACGAGGAGTCTCGAAATGGTCGAGACATAAAGATTGATATATTGGACGACTATATTCAGACACCGGAAGTGTTCCGGGTGATTTCGGAGAAAACCGGAGTGCCGGAGGGTTACCGGAACCCCCCCGGAGAGTTAATGGGCCACATGGGCCTTGGTGGGAAGAGAGAGGGGCGGCTAGGGAGGGCCGCGTGCCCCCTCTCCCTCTGGTCCGAATTGGACTAGGAGGGGGGCGGCGCCCCCCTCTTTCCTTCCCCCCTCTCCCCCTTCCTTTCCCCTCCTAGTAGGAGTAGGAAAGGAGGAGTCCTACTCCTACTAGGAGGAGGACTCCTCCTCCTGGCGCGCCCACAAGGGCCGGCCGGCCTCCCCCCTCCCTCCTTTATATACGGGGGCAGGGGGGCACCCCAAAGACACACAAGTTGATCTACGGATCGTTCCTTAGCCGTGTGCGGTGCCCCCCTCCACCATATTCCACCTCGGTCATATCGTCGTGGAGTTTAGGCGAAGCCCTGCGCCGGTAGAACATCATCATCGTCACCATGCCGTCGTGCTGACGGAACTCATCCCCGAAGCTTTGCTGGATCAGAGCCCGGGGATAGTCATCGAGCTGAACGTGTGCTAAACTCGGAGGTGCCGTACATTCGGTACTTGGATCGGTCGGATCGTGAAGACGTACGACTACATCAACCGCGTTGTGCTAACGCTTCCGCTTACGGTCTACGAGGGTACGTGGACAACACTCTCCCCTCTCGTTGCTATGCCATCACCATGATCTTGCGTGTGCGTAGGAATTTTTTTTGAAATTACTACGTTCCCCAACATTGGCATCAGAGCCTAGGTTTTATGCGTTGATGTTATATGCACGAGTAGAACACAAGTGAGTTGTGGGCGATACAAGTCATACTGCTTACCAGCATGTCATACTTTGGTTCGGCGGTATTGTGAGATGAAGCGGCCCGGACCGACATTACGCGTACGCTTACGCGAGACTGGTTTCACCGTTACGAGCACTCGTGCTTAAAGGTGGCTGGCAGGTGTCTGTCTCTCTCACTTTAGCTGAATCGAGTGTGGCTACGCCCGGTCCTTGCGAAGGTTAAAATAGCACCAACTTGACGAACTATCGTTGTGGTTTTTATGCGTAGGTAAGAACGGTTCTTGCTAAAGCTCGTAGCAGCCACGTAAAATTTGCAACAACAAAGTAGAGGACGTCTAACTTGTTTTTGCAGGGCATGTTGTGATGTGATATGGTCAAGGCGTGATGCTATATTATATTGTATGAGATGATCATGTTTTGTAACCGAAGTTATCGGTAACTGGCAGGAGCCATATGGTTGTCGCTTTATTGTATCAAATGCAAACGCCCTGTAATTGCTTTACTTTATCTCTAAGCGGTAGCGATAGTCGTAGAAGCAATAGATGGTGTAACGACAACGATGCTACGATGGAGATCAAGGTGTCGCGCCGGTGACGATGGTGATCACGATGGTGCTTCGAAGATGGAGATCACAAGCACAAGATGATGATGGCCATATCATATCACTTATATTGATTGCATGTGATGTTTATCCTTTATGCATCTTATCTTGCTTTGATTGATGGTAGCATTTTAAGATGATCTCTCACTAATAATCAAAAAGTGTTCTCCCTGAGTATGCACCGTTGCGAAAGTTCTTCGTGCTGAGACACCACGTGATGATCGGGTGTGATAGGCTCTACGTTCAAATACAACGGGTGCAAAACAGTTGCACAGCGGAATACTCAAGTCATACTTGACGAGCCTAGCATATACAGATATGGCTTCGGAACACGGAGACCGAAAGGTCGAGCGTGAATCATATAGTAGATATGATCAATATATTGATGTTCACCATTGAAACTACTCCATCTCACGTGATGATCGGACATGGTTTAGTTGATTTGGATCACGTGATCACTTAGATGACTAGAGAGATGTTTGTCTAAGTGGGAGTTCTTTAGTAATATGATTAATTGAACTTAAATTTATCATGAACTTAGTATCTGATAGTAGTTTGCTTGTCTATGTTTGTTTGTAGATAGATGGCTCGTGTTGTTGTTCCGTTGAATTTTAATGCATTCCTTGAGAAAGCAAAGTTGAAAGATGATGGTAGCAATTACACGGACTGGGTCCGTAACCTGAGGATTATCCTCATTGCTGCACAGAAAAGTTACGTCCTGGAAGCACCGCTGGGTGCCAGGCCTGCTGCTGATGCAACTGACAATGTTAAGAATGTCTGGCAGAGCAAAGCTGATGACTACTCGATAGTTCAGTGTGCCATGCTTTACGGCTTAGAACCGGGTCTTCAACGACGTTTTGAACGTCATGGAGCATATGAGATGTTCCAGGAGTTGAAGTTAATATTTCAAGCAAATGCCCGGATTGAGAGATATGAAGTCTCCAATAAGTTCTATAGCTGCAAGATGGAAGAGAATTGTTTTGTCAGTGAACATATACTCAAAATGTCTGGGTATAATAATCACTTGATTCAACTGGGAGTTAATCTTCCTGATGATAGTGTCATTGACAGAATTCTTCAATCACTGCCACCAAGCTACAAGAGCTTCCTGATGAACTATAATATGCAAGGGATGAACAAGACTATTCCCGAGCTCTTCGCGATGCTAAAAGCCGCGGAGGTAGAAATCAAGAAGGAGCATCAAGTGTTGATGGTTAAAAAGACCACCAGTTTCAAGAAAAAAGGGCAAAGGGAAGAAGAAGGGGAACTTGAAAAAGAACAGCAAGCAAGTTGCTGCTCAAGAGAAGAAACCCAAGTCAGGACCTAAGCCTGAAACTGAGTGCTTCTACTGCAAGCAGACTGGACACTGGAAGCGGAACTGCCCCAAGTATTTGGCGGATAAGAAGGATGGCAAAGTGAACAAAGGTATATGTGATATACATGTTATTGATGTGTACCTTACTAATGCTCGCAGTAGCACCTGGGTATTTGATACTGGTTCTGTTGCTAATATTTGCAACTCGAAACAGGGACTACGGATTAAGCGAAGATTGGCTAAGGACGAGGTGACGATGCGCGTTGGAAATGGTTCCAAAGTCGATGTGATCGCGGTCGGCACGCTACCTCTACATCTACCATCGGGATTAGTTTTAGACCTAAATAATTGTTATTTGGTGCCAGCGTTAAGCATGAACATTATATCTGGATCTTGTTTGATGCGAGACGGTTATTCATTTAAATCAGAGAATAATGGTTGTTCTATTTATATGAGTAATATCTTTTATGGTCATGCACCCTTGAAGAGTGGTCTATTTTTATTGAATCTCGATAGTAGTGATACACATATTCATAGTGTTGAAACCAAAAGATGCAGAGTTAATAATGATAGTGCAACTTATTTGTGGCACTGCCGTTTAGGTCATATCGGTGTAAAGCGCATGAAGAAACTCCATACTGATGGGATTTTGGAATCACTTGATTATGAATCACTTGGTACTTGCGAACCGTGCCTCATGGGCAAGATGACTAAAACGCCGTTCTCCGGAACTATGGAGCGAGCAACTGATTTGTTGGAAATCATACATACTGATGTTTGTGGTCCAATGAATGTTGAGGCTCGCGGCGGATATCGTTATTTTCTCACCTTCACAGATGATTTGAGCAGATATGGGTATATCTACTTGATGAAACACAAGTCTGAAACATTTGAAAAGTTCAAAGAATTTCAGAGTGAAGTAGAAAATCATCGTAACAGGAAAATAAAATTTCTATGATCTGATCGTGGAGGAGAATATTTGAGTTACGAGTTTGGTCTACACTTGAAACAACATGGAATAGTTTCGCAACTCACGCCACCCGGAACACCACAACGAAATGGTGTGTCCGAACGTCGTAATCGTACTTTACTAGATATGGTGCGATCTATGATGTCTCTTACTGATTTACCGCTATCGTTTTGGGGTTATGCTTTAGAGACGGTCGCATTCACGTTAAATAGGGCACCATCAAAATCCGTTAAGACAACGCCTTATGAACTGTGGTTTGGCAAGAAACCAAAGTTGTCATTTCTTAAAGTTTGGGGCTGCGATGCTTATGTGAAGAAACTTCAACCAGATAAGCTCGAACCCAAATCGGAGAAATGTGTCTTCATAGGATACCCAAAAGAGACTATTGGGTACACCTTCTATCACAGATCTGAGGGCAAGATTTTCGTTGCTAAAATCGGATCCTTTCTAGAGAAGGAGTTTCTCTCGAAAGAAGTGAGTGGGAGGAAAGTAGAACTTGATGAGATAACTATATCTACTCCCTTATTGGAAAGTAGTTCATCACAAGAACCGGTTCCTGTGACAACTACACCAATTAGTGAGGAAGCTAATGATATTGATCATGAACCTTCAGATCAAGTTTCTAGTGAACCTCGTAGGTCTACCAGAGTAAGATCCGCACCAGAGTGGTACGGTAATCCAATTCTGGAAGTCATGTTCCTTGACCATGATGAACCTACGAACTATGAGGAAGCGATGATGAGCCCAGATTCCGCAAAATGGCTAGAGGCCATGAAATCTGAGATGGGATCCATGTATGAAAACAAAGTATGGACTTTGGTTGACTTGCCCGATGATCGGCAAGCAATTGAGAATAAATGGATCTTTAAGAAGAAGACTGACGCTGATGGTAATGACTTGTTGCGAAAGGTTTTCGACAAGTTCAAGGAGTTGACTACGATGAGACTTTCTCACCCGTAGCGATGCTTAAGTCTATCCGAATCATGTTAGCTATTGCTGCATTTCATAATTATAAAATTTGGCAAATGGATGTCAAAACTACATTCTTGAATGGATTTCTGGAAGAAGAGTTGTATATGATGCAACCAGAAGGTTTTGTAGATCCAAAAGGTGCTAACAAAGTGTGCAAGCTCCAGCGTTCCATTTATGGACTGGTGCAAGCATCTCGGAGTTGGAATAAACGCTTTGATAGTGTGATCAAAGCATATGGTTTTATACAGACTTTTGGAGAAGCCTGTATTTACAAGAAAGTGAGTGGGAGCTCTGTAGCATTTCTGATATTATATGTAGATGACATATTATTAATTGGAAATGATATAGAATTTCTGGATAGCATAAAGGGATACTTGAATAAAAGTTTTTCAATGAAAGACCTCGGTGAAGCTGCTTATATATTGGGCATCAAGATCTATAGAGATAGATCAAGACGCTTAATAGGACTTTCACAAAGCACATACCTTGATAAAATTTTGAAAAAGTTCAAAATGGATCAGGCAAAGAAAGGGTTCTTGCCCATACTACAAGGTGTGAAGTTGAGTCAAACTCAATGCCCGACCACAGCAGAAGATAGAGAGAAAATGAAAGATGTTCCCTATGCTTCAGCCATAGGCTCTATCATGTATGCAATGCTGTGTAGCAGACCTGACGTATGCTTAGCAATAAGCTTGGCAGGAAGGTACCAAAGTAATCCAGGAGTGGATCAGTGGACAGCGGTCAAGAACATCCTGAAATACCTGAAAAGGACTACGGATATGTTTCTCGTATATGGAGGTGACAAAGAGCTAGTCGTAAATGGTTACGTCGATGCAAGCTTTGACACTGATCCAGACGATTCTAAATCGCAAACCGGATACGTGTTTTTATTAAACGGTAGAGCTATAAGTTGGTGCAGTTCTAAACAAAGCGTCGTGGCGGGATCTACATGTGAAGCGGAGTACATAGCTGCTTCGGAAGCAGCAAATGAAGGAGTCTAGATGAAGGAGTTTATTTCTGATCTAGGTGTCATACCTAGTGCATCGGGACCAATGAAAATCTTCTGTGACAATACTGGTGCAATTGCCTTGGCAAAGGAATCCAGATTTCACAAGAGGACCAAGCACATCAAGAGACACTTCAATTCCATTCGGGACCAAGTCCAAGTGGGAGACATAGAGATTTGCAAGATACATACGGATCTGAATGTTGCAGACCCGTTGACTAAGCCACTCTCACGAGCAAAACATGATCAGCACCAAGACTCCATGGGTGTTAGAATCATTACTATGTAATCTAGATTATTGACTCTAGTGCAAGTGGGAGACTGAAGGAAATATGCCCTAGAGGCAATAATAAAGTTATTATTTATTTCCTCATATCATGATAAATGTTTATTATTCATGCTAGAATTGTATTAACCGGAAACATGATACATGTGTGAATACATAGACAAACATATAGTCACTAGTATGCCTCTACTTGAGTAGCTCATTAATCAAAGATGGTTATGTTTCCTAAGCATAGACATGTGTTGTCATTTGATTAATGGGATCACATCATTAGAAGAATGATGTGATTGACATGACCCATTCCGTTAGCCTAGCACTTGACCGTTTAGTATATTGCTATTGCTTTCTTCATGACTTATACATGTTCCTATAACTATGAGAAATATGCAACTCCCGTTTACTGGAGGAACACTTTGGGTACTACCAAACATCACAACGTAACTGGGTGATTATAAAGGAGTACTACAGGTGTCTCCGAAGGTACATGTTGAGTTGGCGTATTTCGAGATTAGGTTTTGTCACTCCGATTGTCAGAGAGGTATCTCTGGGCCCTCTCGGTAATGCACATCTTTATAAGCCTTGCAAGCAATGTGACCAAATGAGTTGGTTACGGAATGATGCATTACGGAACGAGTAAAGAGACTTGTCGGTAACGAGATTGAACTAGGTATTGGATACCGACGATCAAATCTCGGGCAAGTAACATACCGATGACAAAGGGAACAACGTATGTTGTTATGCGGTTTGACCGGTAAAGATCTTCGTAGAATATGTAGGAACCAATATGGGCATCCAGGTTCCGCTATTGGTTATTGACCGAGAATAGTTCTAGGTCATGTCTACATAGTTCTCGAACCCGTAGGGTCCGCACGCTTAACGTTACGATGACAGTTTTATTATGAGTTTATAAGTTTTGATGTACCGAAGTTTGTTCGGAGTATCGGATGTGATCACGGACATGACAAGGAGTCTCGAAATGGTCGAGACATAAAGATTGATATATTGGACGACTATATTCGTACACCGGAAGTGTTCCGGGTGATTTCGGAGAAAACCGGAGTGCCGGAGGGTTACCGGAACCCCCCCGGAGAGTTAATGGGCCACATGGGCCTTGGTGGGAAGAGAGAGGGGCGGCCAGGGAGGGCCGCGCGCCCCCTCTCCCTATGGTCCGAATTGGACTAGGAGGGGGGGCGGCGCCCCCCTCTTTCCTTCCCCCCTCTCCCCCTTCCTTTCCCCTCCTAGTAGGAGTAGGAAAGGAGGAGTCCTACTCCTACTAGGAGGAGGACTCCTCCTCCTGGCGTGCCCACAAGGGCCGGCCGACCTCCCCCTCCCTCCTTTATATACGGGGGCGGGGGGGGGGGCACCCCAAAGACACACAAGTTGATCTACGGATCGTTCCTTAGCCGTGTGCGGTGCCCCCCTCGACCATATTCCACCTCGGTCATATCGTCGCGGAGTTTAGGCAAAGCCCTGCGCCGGTAGAACATCATCATCGTCACCACGCCGTCGTGCTGACGGAACTCATCCCCGAAGCTTTGCTGGATCGGAGCCCGGGGATTGTCATCGAGCTGAACGTGTGCTGAACTCGGAGGTGCCGTACATTCGGTACTTGGATCGGTCGGATCGTGAAGACGTACGACTACATCAACCGCGTTGTGCTAACGCTTCCGCTTACAGTCTACGAGGGTACGTGGACAACACTCTCCCCTCTTGTTGTATGCCATCACCATGATCTTGCATGTGCGTAGGAATTTTTTTGAAATGACTACGTTCCCCAA
This sequence comes from Triticum aestivum, assembly GCF_018294505.1. Taxonomy (NCBI): domain Eukaryota; kingdom Viridiplantae; phylum Streptophyta; class Magnoliopsida; order Poales; family Poaceae; genus Triticum; species Triticum aestivum. The sequence goes on along the minus strand of NC_057810.1, from coordinate 718,152,085 downwards.
CACTCACGGCTTATAAACCGCTCCTACTGCCTCTCTCCTCGCGAGGTGGGACTAAAAATCAGCTTAATAAGAAACTCTAGTATCGGTTCATGCCATGAACTGGTACTAAAGGTGTTCGTGGGGCCCACAGCCTGACACGGCCTCATTAGTACCGGTTTGTGGCATGAACCGGTACTAATTGTTGCCCACGAACCAGTAGTAATGATGTCCGCCCGCCTAGCCGTTAGAACCGGCACTAATGGACACATTAGTGCCGGCTCAAATTCAAACCGGCACTAATGTGCTTCACATTTGACCCTTTTTCTACTAGTGCCCTTGGATCTAGATCTTGGAGTTCTTGGTGTTCTCCTTCTTGTTCTTCCTCTCATCTTCCTCCCTAGCATTAGTTGCTTCGGTGGGATTTGAGAGAGAAGGACTTGGGCACTCCGTGTGCCCTTGCCATTGCAATTGGTGCATCGGTTTGAGTTCTCCACGTGATACGTGGAAGTTACAAGTTGAGAAGCTTATTACTCTTGGGTGCTTGGTACCCTTGAGCTTGTTACTCTTGGGTGTTTGGACACCCTAGAGCTTGTTCCTCTTGGGTGCCTTGGCGCCCTAGACGGTTGGTGTTGTTCGAAGCTCAATCATTGTGGTGTAAAGCTCCGAGTAAGCATCGGGGTCTCCAATTAGGTTGTGGAGATCGCCCTGAGCAATTTGATAGGTACCGGTGACCGCCCCCAAGGGTTGCCAAAGTGTATGGGTTCGGTGACCGCCCCAAGGGTCGCCATTTGTACGGGTTCGGTGATCGCCCTCAAGGGTCCCTTAGTGGAATCACGACATCTTGCATTGTGCGAGGGCATGAGGAGATTATGGTGGCCCTAGTGGCTTCTTGGGGAGCATTGTGCCTCCACACTGCTCCAAACGGAGATTAGCATCCGCAAGGGTGTGAACTTCGGGATACATCGTCGTCTCCGCGTGCCTCGGTTATCTCTTTCCCGAGCCCTTTACTTATGCACTTTACTTTGTGATAGCCATATTGTTCTTTGTCATATATCTTGCTATCACGTAGTTGCTTAGCTTGCTTAGCATAAGTTGTTGGTGCACATAGGTGAGCCTAGTTGTTTTAGGTTTTGTGCTTGACAAATTAACCGCTAGGTTTATTCCGCATTTGTTCAAGCCTTAACCGTAATTATTTTAAAGAGCCTATTCACCCCCCCCTCTAGGCGACATCCTCAATCTTTCGAAGTAGAAGCCTGTGACCTGTTTGGCTGCATTTCAAAAACAGTTAAGGAATGTGAGTAATAGATGCCATCCTAGAGATAATTGAGGTGCTACTCTAACTAACCTGATGCTGCTTTAGTCTCATAGCAAGAGCTGGCTTGAGGGGCTTGGAGCAAACATTGTATCTAGGCCCTACAAGTTTGCAGTTGATGCAAGTAATAGATGCCATCCTAGACGTATCTCTTGGTGCTGGCTTCTCAAACTGGTTTTTCCTCCTCTTTGTTTGTTGCTTCCTAACCTTCTCTTTGAATACTGGAGGCTCTATGTCCTGAGTTCTTGTCCTCGGCCACAGGTTTGGACCAGGCACAGGAAATATGATATGTGCAAATGCTTTTCTGTACATTTTCTTTTTGAAGAAATCAGACACAAAGTCCTCTGGCTGCAACTTAGCTTTCACTATTGCAGAAACTGGATGATTGCATGGCATAGAAGTCATATCCCATTTCCTACATCCACATGTTCTGCCCAGCAAGTTCACTGAGTAGGTGTTTTCTCCACTAGTCACTTGGTAAATGTTAGGACCAGCCATCAAAGTCTGGCACCACCTTGAGTTGTACTTTGTCTGCTCTAACATTTCAGCATAGGTAGGGAAATCTCCCAATTTGTTGTCTCTGTCTTAGTTCTATTTTTGTTAAATTTGACCATCAATTTTGTCCTAATTCCTTCTATCATGGTTACTATTGGCTTGCCTGTGACATCTAATATCATTATATTAAACACCTCACTGATGTTTTCACTACCAGGTCAGTTTTGCAATTAAAATCCATAGCATGCCTAGACCAAGTATGAACAAGTATTTTGTGAAGCCATGTCCAAGCAGCCTTACACTCTCTTTTCAAAGCATTCATTGCATCAAGGTGTTCATTCTCAATATAAGAGTAGCTAGCTACATCCATGTGTTTCTTTAATTCATCACCTCTAAAACCAACAGTTTGGAAATTCTGATAGATATGTCTAAGGCAGAATCTTTGTGGACAATTGGGGAAAACATGGTTTATTGCATTTAACAGCCCTCGTTTGAAACAATAGGAAATAAAGCTAAGCATTGGTCCTATGAAATAAAGCTAGAGCAATGTGCATATGAAACATTGGCAATATTGTGTGAGAAGAGATGTTTACCTTCTGCCTATCAGAGATGATGGTATAATAACCAAACTTCCCACTTTCTCCACCAAGTGCATCTTTAAGCTATGTTAAGAACCAGGTCCAGCTGTCTTTGTCCTCTTTGTTAACAACTCCAAATGCTATAGGGTAGATATTATTGTTCCCATCCCTTCCTATTGCAGCAAGGATCTGTTGACCTGTTGACAGCTTGATAAAACAACCATCTACACCTGCAAAGCTGGCAATTGTGAGAAGATAGTGTATGTAATGTGAGCACATAAACAATTCACAACTTAGTAAATAAAATGTACCTATGAATGGCCTGCATCCATTCAAAAACCCTTCTTTGCAAGCACTTAGACAGAAAAAGAGGCCATGAAACCTAGGGTTTTTGATTGGGTGCAGTGGTAGATACCTAGTAGTCACAACACATCTAGAGCCTGGGTTTGTATCCAACACAGCCTGCAAATAATCTCTTATTCTAGTGTATTGTCCTCTCTGATCTCCTTGGACAACCTTCAATGCTTGCTTCCTAGCCCTATAGGCCATATGGGTGGAGATCTCTACTCCATATTTCTTCCTCAGTGTCTACATTATTGTGGTGACTGGTGTGCCAATATCAACTCTCATCATTGCCTCACACTGGCGGGCAACCCATTTTGTAGTGACCTTGGTGTTCTCTCCTACTGCTGGGCACGTGTGCACAAAATTTGCCTTCCTAATATCAAAAGTAGTCTCATTTGCAACAACAGAAGCTGCAACAAAGAAAGGGCATTTTGCATTTGTGTGCACAACTATGATGATGTCATTGCAGTTTCTGTGGAACTCATAATTCCTATTATGAGTTATGTGCAATGTCTGAATTGCTCTCTAAACTGATACACATTGAGGAAACAAAGTTTTCTGCAAAACCGCTCCTCTGGGTTCTCTCTCTCCTCACTGTACTAGATCCTTGGCAAAGATCTCACTGATCTGCTCTTGCTTCCATTGGGCAGAACAAATTTTACTTCCTCAGCTCCATCATCATATTCCTGCTTCAAAAGACCAAGATCTTCCTCCTCATCTGATGATGGTGCCCAAACATCCTCAAATCTCTGTTCCAAGCTAGAATGTGACCTCTCTGTTGGCCCTTTTCTAGCTTTCTTCTTCTTTGTAGGCACATCTTGCTGCTCCACCTGCTCATCTTGCTCCACCTGCTCCTCTTGGTGCACCTGCTCCTCTTGCTCCACCTCCACATGCTGCCCTTGCTCATCTTCCTCATACACTTCATCCACATCAGTGTCTCCATCAAAATGAATGAGTGGATCCTCTCTTTGCTTCCTCATTTCATTAAGCCTCTGAAGATAGTCCTCATCTGCATCCAGATCTGAATCATCTTCAGTTAGCAGAATTGGGAGCTTCTGCTTAACCTTATTTACATGCTCAGCTGCAATCTTATGTTTCCTAAATTTGGCAATCTTTGTTCTCCTCTTCAACTCCATTATTGTCTCCAGTTAATCCTGATCTACTACAATGCATTGTTCCATGGCAGCATCTGTATCCAAAGGAACCTGCATATTATGGTTTGTGCTCTGCTGTGTGGTGTAGAACTGCAGTGGCTCTGGTTGACTCTGTATTATACTTTTTGGTGGTGATCTTAAGAGAACACCAGAAGGATCTACTACATACACATGTTTCTCTCCTAATTGGCTCAAAGGAAGCTGCTCCTCATACAGACAGCTTGAGTTCAAACCTGCAGGTCTTGGATCAGTGCCCCTAACCACTGTCAAGTTAACTACATTCTGATCATTGTTATCAATATGGTCAAGCATTTCATCCACCTTATCATCATCACAAATTTCATCCATTCCTGTAATCCCTACACCAGGATCCCTCACAAAATACATGAAATCATTCAGCCCATACCCCTCTGTCTCTATCAGGGCAACCAAATTATAATATGTTATGTCTGAAATGCAAACTGATCTCTCCAAGTTGTCTCTGTCATGGAAGTGCATTCTAACTTGCCAAACATCATCATTCAAACTGCACACAAATAATTAAAATATCTTAATTAACAGAGCACTAAAACAGAATATCTAAATTAACAAAGCACTAAAACAGAGCAAAAATGTACTGTAAATAAAAATGCATAAACTACATCACTAACAGTGCCAAAAAACCTAAATCCTAACCCTAAATCCTAGAATCACAATTAACAGAGCACTAAACTACATCAACCACAACTAAATCCTAACCCTAATCCTAGGAATCACAATTAATAGAGCACTAAACTACATCACTAATAGTGCCAAAAAATCAAACCATAACCCTAGAATCACAATTAAGAGAGCACTAAATTACATAACTAACAGTGCCAAAAAACCTAACCCTAACCCTAGAATCGATCTACAGGAAGAGGGAAGAGGGAAGATGGAAGAGGGAAGAGGGAACTCACTAGACACCGCCGAATGACGAGGCAATCCGGCGGCTCTCCATCGGATTCTCCTTCACTGCCCTGGCCCAAGATCTTGCCGCCGCATATTCGAGACAGTGCTTGGGGCTCTGGCTGGGGCTGCTAGTATCCGACGGCCAGCTAGGGTTTGAGCTCCCGCATACAATCTCCCACCGGTGGACCATCTTCTCCAATGCCGGCAGACCCGCTGCAGTCGCCGCCTGCGCCGCCAGCCGTCGCCATGACTCAGAGGAGAGAGTGCGGGGGGAGGAAAAGAGAGGGATAGGAGCGCTACGGGCCCGAGCGGCTCGAGTACTCGAGTACTAAGCGGCCCGGCTCGAACCGGTGCGCGAGCGGCGTGTAACGCCGTCTAACGGCGTCTCCGTGTGAACAGTGTTGCCACGTCGACAGATGCGGGCCCGTCCTGTCATAAACGCACTTTAAACGGTCCAAACGAGCAACCACTGTTTTTTGCAAAAAAATTAAGAAAAAAAATTAATGCTTTTTGGCACAATTCCGTATATGTGTGGATCCTGCAAACCTAGCCTGAAGTATCGATATTTTTTGCAATTCACTCCAGCTAAAAGAGGTGTGTAGATGTACTGCAAAGGAGATCTCTCATTTTTAGTATGCCCGAAGGAACGGAGGGATGTGATTCCACGATCTGCATCTGTTTTTTTTTTCGGGTAATGCATCTGTCTATATTGGCTATTTTAGCAACACAAGTTTGGCTTCTCTAAAAACCAACAACAACAACAGATTGCGTTGCCAGCGGCAGCTCCAACAGACCAGCGAACCGACGGCCCCCGATCCCCTCCGACTCTGGTCTTCTTCGTCGACTCGCAGCGGCGGCAGTGGAGGCGCCGATTCCCACTCCCCCGCCCCTCGACTTCCTCGTCGTCACGGCCAGGGCATACATCAGGAGGAGTGGCAGAGCCGCCGTGGGACTTTGTGAATCTCTTTATCGATCGGGAGGCAGCGACAAGAATCCAGCTCCTCCGTCGTTTCGGCGCGGTAGTAGAAGCCCAGTTCTTTTCCCAGAATATAGGGATTCTCCTAAAATCCGGCCCCTACACAGCTTCTTTCAAACAGGATTGTAAAACAAATGAGGCTCAAATATTCTGAGAGAAGTTAGGTAGGGATCGAATTCTGGGAGAATCCCAGATTCTGGCAAAAGAACTGGGCCTTAGAACCGATAGCTGTGCTAAATCGAGAGGGGAAGGGACGCCGCCGAGAAGAAGCTGCTGCTTGTGAGAGCCGCATCTGACGCCATGCATGGAGGCCTTGAGCGAGGAGTGCCGCGTACAACGTCTCCTGGCGGCCGGCTCGGCGTGGGATGGTGTATATGCATCGTACTCTCTGGATTCCATAGCGTTACCTTCGTGAACCAAACAAAATCAGTTTTCACCCATTCCATTTGCGACGACGCGCGTTGTATTCTCAAACCGCTACGGTTACCATTATAATTTTTGCAACCAAACACCTCCAGGATGCATCTGTAGTTGTAGCATTCTTTATGGGGAAAACATGAATTACAGTAGTATTCAAACCACTGTCTCTGTTTCTAACTAAGTTTATTGCTGCATGGTAACGCATGTAGTGCATTATCTAAGTAGTCTATAGCCAAGATTCGTGCAGCTCCGGCAGGAAGGATCGAGCAAGCATATGTGCATCTAGCCAGCGGTGGTTTTATTGAGCACCACAAAGGACACCTCCTTCAGTTTTTAATTCTTTTGGTAATATATATATTTTCACCCAAGACAAAGACCGGGCCACTTGTCGGCCATTCGTTTGGGGGTTTAAGGCCTCTTTCATATACTAGTGTGTAGTGGTCTGGGGTTCAGGGCCTGCACATGCGTGCGCGTGCAGCAGCGTGGACTTCTCCAATGCACATTTTCTTTGCTCCTTCCACACCGCAGCTCACGGTAGTACCTCCCCTTGCCTTCATTTCCTGTCTCTGCTTCTTTTCCCATTGCAATGCTCTCCGGGTAGCCAGCTCGTCGTGATCCGGATGGGCCGGCGACCGCGGCGGAGGCATGGAGGTATGTACATGTGCTACTAGATCTGTGATGCAATGCAACTCTCTCTGGGTAGCTTCTGGTGATCTGATCCTACATATGTTTGCTCATCTAGGAGTAGGGGTAATTAGATCTGTGGTGACGGATGATGCTCAACATGTTATTTTCCTATAATTTGTCCATCCTGCACATCTGTAGAGGATTTTCCAAGCTAATGGCAAAGATGTAAACTTAGTCACTTCCGTCCATTCAAAGTTACATGGCATGCATGAACATAAATTGGGTTCTCACAAGAAAAAAAGTTGATTTATTTTTTGTTCAAATTGACCTGCTTGGCTGGTCTAGTTAAGCTACATGGGGATTTCATTTTCATGACCTAAATTATATTAATGTTGCAGGTGCATAACTAAGGAACGGATCAGATCTGGAGTAAAGGTTTTTTTTGGGGGTGCTGAAGCAAAGAACAACAGCAAGATATGACAACTGCAATAGTGGTGGGTGTTTCTACCGGCGCCATGAAACCTGTTCTCGATAAGCTGTCCATTCTTATGGGAGGCGAGTTCTCGAAGATGAAAAACGTGCGGAAGGATGTACAGTTTCTCAGTGATGAGCTTACAAGCATGAAAGATCTTCTTGAGAACCTTGCACTTGTGGACGAGCTAGATCCACAAACCAAGAGATGGAGAGACAAAGTAAGGGACATGTCTTATGACATTGAGAACATTATTGATGACATCAGGCGAAAATTTGTGGAGAAAAATGAAAAGGAAGGGCTTGCCAAGAAGACTGTTCGGTTCCTTCAAACTTTCAGAGCCCGTTACCAGATTGCTGGCCAGATTGAAGGGATCAAGAAATTAGTGCTTGAAACTAGTGACAGACGCAACAGGTATAAGTTCAATACTCCTCCGCCAAACGATGTGGCCATTGACCCACGAGTTGCCATACTCCAACAAGATGCAGATAGCTTTGTCGGTTTGAAAGTGCCAACTGATGAGCTCGTCGACTGGTTAAATGACAAGGAGATGCATTTGAAGGTGGTATCCATTGTGGGATTTGGAGGTCTGGGCAAAACTACACTCGCCAATGAGATATACCGTCAACCCGATGGAGGATTTGAATGTCGTGCATTTGTCCCAGTGACACAAAAACATAACATCCCAAAACTTATTCGTAGTTTACTATCTGAACTTGGGAGTGATGCATGTTCTTATGATTGTGAAGTAAATGTTCTTCTCAACAAACTCAAAGAACATCTACAAAAAAAGAGGTACATATTTTTTTATGGGAAGAGGTACTTATTTTAGTTGGGATACTTTGTTTGTGGTGCCCTTTCTCTGTTGCACGAGCAAACACTCTGGAGAAAATCACTAGATGGTCTCTAAGTAACACAAACAAGAAAAAAAATTGTGAACAAAAATATGCATTTAGGTATTTAGTAAACATGTGTAGTAGATTATTTTAATTCATTTTTTGTTAAGTTTCATATGGATGGACTACATTTCTTAGGCGATAGTGGCAAAGCCATGTTATGATTTTTTTTCAAAAAAAATAGTTTAATAAATATTACAAACTAATTAATGTGGTCCATCCATATGAGATATGATTGAATAAAACAAATTTTCTTACAAAATTAGTACACTTGATTTAACACTATTTTTACATCTTGGCAGGTACTTGATTGTAATTGATGATCTATGGGAGAAGTTACCATGGGATGTTATTAAAGGTGCTTTCCCAGATAATGGCCTTGGCAGTAGAGTAATAACAACCACAAGAATACATGATGTGGCTAAGGCATGTTGCTCCCATCCTCGTGATTATATTTTGGAAATGAAGCCACTTAGCGATGAAGACTCAAGAAGACTGTTCTTTAATAGGATATTTAACTCTGAAGAAGCTTGCCCTTGCCAGCTTCGGGATATTTCTACTGAAATTCTCAAAAAATGTGATGGTATGCCCCTTGCAATTATTACTGTATCAGGCATGCTAGCAAGTGAATGCTTAGACCAACAGGATTGGGAGCATATACGGAATTCACTAGGTTCTGGAACAAATTTCACGTTGAAAGGGATGAGAAAAATCTTAGATCTCAGCTACAAGAACCTTCCTCCTCACCTCAAGACATGCTTGTTGTATCTTGGTATGTATCCCGAGGACTTCAAAATACAGAGGCATCATTTGGAACTTCAATGGATTGCCGAAGGCTTTATTAGTAAAGAGAATGGGCAAGATGTGGAGAAGGTTGCAAGAAGTTATTTCAACGAGCTTGTCAATAGGAGCCTTATTCAACCTATAAGATTTGACAACTGTGGGTTGGTCACGCATTGCAAAGTTCATGATATGATGCGTGATCTTATCTTGTGTAAATGTGCAGAAGAAAATTTTCTCACCATAATAGATGAACCTGAAGCCATCACAAAACCGGATAACAAGGTCCGTCGATTGTCTCTCCACCTGCATGATGATGAAGTTAATGGAACAGAGTTATGGGTTAACATTAGTCTGTCCCAAGTTCGGACTTTTATGATCTTTGGTGACCGTGATGGTATGCCTCCTCTGTCACTGTTCAAATTCCTTCGAGTTCTGCATATCGACCTCACTTGATCGTATGTTTTTGACCTCACTGGACTGTCCAACATGCACCAGCTAAGATATTTAGCGGTTGATGATGAGTGGGGTGCGATGAAGGTTGGGATGAAGGTGGAGCTACCAACACAGATCAGAGGGCTACTACACTTGGAAACACTTGATGTACGTCATAGTATCCATCATCCATTCGATATAGTTCATCTACCATGCCTGATGTTCTTGAATGTGGATTGGCGTCTCGCTCAAACACCTTATGGCATCGGCAACATGAAGTCCCTGCGATATGTAAAACAATTCGATTTGATTCACAACTCACCAGATAACATCGAGAGTCTTGGAGAGCTAGCCAGTTTGAGATTTCTATCAGTACGCGGCTACCTGCCTGATAGGATACGCATGGATGCTCTGTGCTCTTCTTTGGGGAAAATGTGTATCAGCTTGGAGTACCTTGGTTTGTATATCGAAGGCTGCATGGATGCCTTGATGGACTTGTCACCTCCTCCTCGCCGCCTTGAGAGACTCTGGATGGGTGATAGGGTAGAATATTACTTTATCTGGCAACTTGATAGTTGGCCGGCAGAAATGGGTGAGTGCAGCTGCTTTTTCAAGATCCCTGGTTGGAGCGCAGAAGCGGATAAGTGCTGCTTCTTTTCCAGGGTCCCTAATTGGATGGGGGAACTCTGTAACCTCAAAGAATTGGAAATCAATGTCTTCAAGCCTGACGTTGGCATTCTGGCAGAATTGCCTGCCCTCACTTTTCTCAGAATATACATCATCAAAGGATTAACAGAATTCTTTGTCATCCACGCGAGAGAATTCCCTGTTCTAAAACGTTTAGAACTCCGATTGAGCACCACATCGTACCTGGCCTTCCAGGCTGGTGCAATGCCCAAGCTCCAGTGGCTCGGGCTGCAGTTCAGCAGTCTAGGATGGCACCAATGCATGCGTGGACCAGGCGGCATCCAGCACTTGTCAGCGCTTGAAGATTTCTTTGCAGTAATTGAGACCGGCAGTGCTACGAGGTATGAAAAGACATGTGCTGAGTTTGCCTTGAAGAGTGCTATCAAGTTGCATCCCAATCATCCTCGCCTTCACATCAACAGTTCGCTTCTTGGTGGTTTTAAGTTGGTGCTCTCCCCATCTGATGATTCTGGTGGCGCGGCGGCGCCTCTGAACCGGAGTCCTGACGGCGTCTGATGATGACTCCTATTGCTGTGCTACCATACGCCCATACCCCATCAACTCAAGTCGGAGCCGTTGGAGAAGAGCTCAGCAGTATGCAGCAGTTTGCAATCAGCCTCTGCATTGTATCATTTCTTATTTCCGTGTGTTTATTTTCCACTTTTCTTTATTATCATACTGAATGTTATATGTTTGTGTAATAAACTGAATGTATTCTCTTTCTGTAATAAACAAACTGGATGTTATCTGTTTGAAGTTTTAACCTTGTTCAAAGTAGTACAATCTAGCTAGCTGTTTAATTCGCTCATCAGTTCCGCTGTAGGTTTGCTCCGAGAAAAGTGCACTCACATCAGCTTGATATATAAACGTGTCTTAGCTGCTCCGTCCTACTTTTCCATTATACTTCACCATTTCTTTTGTCAGCCGGCTCAAAGAAGAGCGGCAACGGAAAGTTCGCATCTGATCCTGAGCACGGCTGATCCTGAAATCACGTTCGATGGCTCTTCTCGGGATGCATGCGTTCTCCGTATTCCACACTGTATGCGACAAACGTATTGCCAAAGTATTTCAGGGCAGGGCCCACACATTAATTTGCTGCTCAGCAACTCCGTCAGACTGGTACAGGATACTCGTGGATGGATCAGGTCTCTTCTCGGGCCTCCCTGTTCCGTTGCAACGCTGTGTGTTTGACGGATGCAGCGAACGGCGACCTACCAGCCGGTGGGTGGATAAGTAATCGTAGGTCCCTAGTCCCCACCCCCTCCACAGTTGAGAAAAATCCATTCCCGCCGCCGCTACTAGATCAGGAGCCATGTCCTCCTCTCGATCTTCTTCACGTGCGCGCAGCACGCATACAACCACGTAAGCCAATTTGACACGGAACAAGTGCAGTCAAATTAGGGCATCTCTAACCGCGACCCTCAGACCTCCCACAACTATTCGCATCGCGCTGTCCGGACAGCGGAAACCATTCAATGGGGTCCTTCCGTAAACCACCAACTAAAAACCCGTCACCCGTTCCTTCCAGGCTTTTATTTCTGATGCACGTGACGCTTACCGCGCCACATTCATGCCGGCCGCTTCAATGCGAACATGACGTACCAACTCCGGCCGTTGTGCCACATTGACCGGCCCTTCGCATGGTCTGGCCATGATTATTTAAGCCACGCTCCGGCGCCGTTCACATCAGATTCTCCTCCTCCCCTTCCCGGCCAGCTCCCTCCACATCTTCGACGATGGGCAACTCCTGGGCATCGGCGCCGACAGGCGGTTCCGAGGCGGGATCTACCGGATTGTGGCGACGCCGCTCTCGAACCCCGGGGCCGTCGTCCTCATCGGCTGGCGACGACTCGACTCGACGCGGGCGGAGATCTTCATCTCCTCCGGCGACGTCACCGAGCGGTCCAAGACCCAGGCGTACGCCAACTCTGGGTCCGCCGCCGCCGCAGTCCGCCCCGGCGGTGCTTGTAGCTCTACACCGCCACCGACGGGAAGTTCGAGGAGCAGATGGAGCTGATGCTCCGTCGTCCACATCAACGGCCCGGCTCTGCCACCGGGGGCGCTCCTCCCAGTGAAGTCTGAGCCGGCATCTCCTCCACGCTCTCCATCGCCCCGCAGTCGCGGCGTCCAAATCGGACGCCATGTGAAGAGCGTCTCTTGCCGCTGCCCCGGTGTGTCGTGAAGGAGCAGCACCGCTCACCGCCCCGGCGCTTCATGAACGAGGAGCGCCACGCGCCACTGCCCCTGCCCAAGGCGCGCGGTCGCCTTCTCTACTACCTTGGCAGCGGCGACAATTGTTCATCCTCCTGAAGCGCCATGACGGCGCAGAAGTATGCTGACCGGGAGCAGCGCTGGCGTGATAGCCGCCATGCCGCACGCTGGTCCAATTTTGCGGACTCAGACAGCCCCACCACACATCGCAGCGGACCCGGACCTGGCGTATGCCTGGGGCTTGGACCGCCCGATGACGCTGTCGGAGACGACCAAGCGCCATCTCTACCGCCTCGACGGGAAGATGGCCAGGTACGACAAGGAATGGTCCCTCGCCGAGATCAACGCGTCCAACAACGCCTCCTCCAATGACCGCCCCCTCCCCCCAAGGCCACGTCCTCGATGACCGCGGCCACACTTCACACGGCGCAGGAGGAAGCGCAGAGTATCATCCGCGAACATCAGGCGGCCGTCCAGAAGCCCTGCCGCAACGCCACCACCTTCCATCGCCCGAAGCCCGACGACGACACCGCCACCGGATCAGACGCCGATGACGAAGCAGGAGTCGCCAGCCAGACCGGCATGGCCTACGAGATCACCGTCAAGTATAGGATAATTTAGTGTTTTACGTTAAGGTTTTTAGTTCACCAGGTGAAAATATCGTCCAGTTTTATATACAAATTATATTAGTTTCAATGAACCGCCTTGTTTATATCGAAATTCGCCCGATTTGATCGAATTCCGTCCGGTTAGTTTCAGTTGTTGTGAAAATGTATGCAGCTAAGGTTGGATGGTGGACTGCCCCCCCCCCCCCCCCCCCCCCCCCACACACACGAAGCGGGAGGGTTCTTGTGGGTTGGGTTGCCGTTGGAGATGCCCTTAGTGCATCAACCAATCTAGTGCAGCCTGCATAACCCACACACCACTAGTACTAGTGTAGCCGATGATGCTTGTCTATCAGAAAGACATAAACTAAAGCAGTGTATGTATAGCCGATAATTACTAGCCAGTGTACAAAAAGACACAAGATTCAGTAAACTCAACGTTTTGCTTGCTTTCTTGCTCATTCAGAAATACACAAGATTTAGGGGTGTCTACGTCTTATCCATGGATGGTGCTCTGCATGTGCACCAACTCTCCTTGACTCCTGCTCCATTCTCCATTTCTTGGCTCCTTCCGCGCACCGCGGGAGCAGAGCAGTTCGTCCCCTTCCCTTCACATCCTGGCTCTGCTTCTTCTCGCACTGCGACTCTCTCCGGGTAGCCAGCTGGTCGTGTTCCGGATGGGCCGGCGATCGTGGCGCCGGTGACCTTGGCCGGAGGAGTTGAGGTATTTACATGTGCTAGCTAGCCTTTTAACTTATTTTTGCTCTTTTTTTCTAAATGAGGGTCAACTCATCTGCTCTGCATCGGTTGATGCACTCACATAATCATATAGGATTAAGGCTAACTAGATATGTAATCACGCATGATGCTTAGCATGTTCTTCTCATTCCTCCGCCATGCATCAACCAATCCGTAACAACTTTTGTTGTCCAAAGAATCCCCATGTAGCAAAATTAGCTGGCATGATCTGTAACAACTTTCTTTGTTCAAATTGATCGACATGGCTGGTCTTATAATGCTACGTACATCGGTATTCAGTTTGCTTGGCCTAAATGATGTTAATACTGCAGATGCGTAACTAGGGGCCGAATCAGATCTGGAGTACCAGAATTTTGTTTCTGAAGCAAAGAACAAACAGGAAGACATGGCAACTACAGTAGTGGTGGGTGTTTCTACCGGCGCCATGAAACCCGTTCTTGAGAAGCTGGCCACTCTTATGGGAAGCGAGTTCTCCAAGATGAAGAACGTGCGGAAGGATGTAAAGTTTCTCAGTGATGAGCTTACGAGCATGAAAGATCTTCTTGAGAGACTTGCACTTGTGGACGACGAGCTAGATCCACAAACCAAGAGATGGAGAGACAAAGTAAGGGACATGTCTTATGACATTGAGAACATCATTGATGACTTCGGGCGAAAGATTGTTGAGAAAAATGAAAAGGGTGGGCTCGTCAAGAAGGCTGTTCGATTCCTCAAAACTTTCAATGCTCGTTACCAGATTGATGGGATCAAGAAGCTAGTGCATGAAACTAGTGACAGACGCAACAGGTATCAGATTGTTACTCCTCCACCAAACGATGCGACTATTGACCCACGAGTTGCCATACTCCAACAAGATGCAGCTAGCCTTGTCGGTCTGAAAGTGCCAATCGATGAGCTCGTCGGTTGGCTAAATGACGAGGAGATGCATTTGAAGGTGGTATCGATTGTGGGATTTGGAGGTCTGGGTAAAACAACACTTGCGAATGACATATACCGTCAACCCGATGGAGGATTTGAATGTCGCGCATTTGTCCCGGTGACACAAAAGCATAACATCCCAAAACTTATTCGTAGTTTACTATCTGAACTTGGGAGTGATGCATGTTCTTATGATTGTGAAGTAAATGTTCTTGTCAACAAACTCAAAGAATATCTAGAAAAAAAGAGGTACTTATTTTAGTTGCTATACTTTGTTTGTGGTGTCATATACATAGATTACATTTCTTAGGCAATAATAGCGAAGTAATGAATTATGATTCCCCACCAACAAATTTAGTTTATAAATATTACTAGCTAATTATGTGCTTGTTTTAATTGTCGATCAGAACAGCGATTTCGTTGATGAGCAAAATTATCCTTTTCATAATAAACTAATCCACTTGACTTAACACTATGTTTTACTCCCTGGCAGGTACTTGATTGTAATTGATGATCTATGGGAGAAATTACCATGGGATATTATTAAAGGTGCTTTCCCAGATAATGGCGTTGGCAGCAGAGTAATAACAACCACAAGAATACATGATGTGGCTAAGGCATGTTGCTCACATCCTCGGGATTATATTTTGGAAATGAAGCCACTTAGCGATGAAGACTCAAGAAGACTGTTCTTTAACAGGATATATAACAATGAACAAGCTTGCCCTCGCCAGTTTCGGGATATTTCTACTGAAATTCTCAAAAAATGTGATGGTATGCCACTTGCTATTATTACTATATCAGGCATGCTAGCATGTGAACGGTTTGACCAAGAGCATTGGGAACATATACGAGATTCTCTAGGTTCGGGAACAAATTTCACGTTGGAAGGGATGAGGAAAATCTTAGATCTCAGCTACAAGAACCTTCTTCCTCATCTCAAGACATGTTTGTTGTATCTTGGTATGTATGCAGAGGACTTCGAAATACCGAGGCATCATTTGGAACTTCAATGGATTGCCGAAGGCTTTATTAGTAAAGAGAATGGACAAGATGTGGAGAAGAATGCAAGAAGTTATTTCAACGAGCTAGTCAACAGGAGTCTTATTCAACCTATAAGATTTGACAACTGTGGATTGGTCACACATTGCAAAGTTCATGATATGATGCGTGATCTTATCTTGCATAAATGTGCAGAAGAGAATTTTCTCACCATAGTGGATGACCCTCAATCCATCACAAAACTGGATAACAAGGTCCGTCGACTGTCTGTCCACCTGGATGATGATGAAATTGATGGAATAAAGTTATGGGGTAACATTAGTCTGTCCCATGTTCGGACTTTTATGATCTTTGGTGCGTATAAGGGTATGCCTCCTCTGCGATTGTTCAGATTCCTTCGAGTTCTACACATTGAAATTTATGCATATGATACTGTTGACCTCACTGGACTGTCTAACATGTACCAGCTGAGATATTTAGGGGCTGGTGGTGGATGCTCGGGGGTCGAGCTACCAACACAGATCACAGGGCTGGGACACTTGGAAACACTTGATGTACTACCCTTTTATTTGCTTCATCCATTCGATATATTTCATCTACCAAGTCTGCTGTTCTTGAATGTGGATTGGCGTCTCGCTCGGACACCTTATGGCATCGGCAACATGAAGTCCCTGCGATATGTAAAAGAATTCGATTTGATGAAGAACTCACTAGATAACATCGAGAGTCTTGGAGAGCTACACAGTCTGAGAGTTCTATCAGTATACGGCTACCCGCCTGATGCGACCAGCATCAAGAGCCGCATGGATGCTCTGTGCTCTTCTTTGGGGAAAAACTGTATCAGCTTGGAGTACCTGGGTTTGTATATCAAAGGCTGCATGGATGCCTTGATGGACTTGTCACCTCCTCCTCGCCGCCTTGAGAGACTCTGGATGGGTGATAGGGTAGAATATTACTTTAGTGAGGGATGTGATTCTATTGATCAGCCGGCAGAACTGGGTGAGTGCAGCTCCGTTTTCAGGCTCCCTGGTTGGATATCAAAAGCGGATGAATGCTGCTTCTTTTCCAGGGTCCCTAATTGGATGGGGGAACTAAGTAACCTCAAAGAATTGGAAATCAATGTCCGCAAGCCTGATGTTGGCATCCTGGCCGGATTGCCTGCCCTCACTTTTCTCAGAATATACATCATCGAATTTTTAAGGGACTGGTTTTTCATCCACGCGAGAGAGTTCCCTGTTCTAAAACATTTAGAACTCCGGTTGAGCAGCCCATCGTACCTGGCCTTCCAGGCTGGTGCAATGCCCAAGCTCCAGTGGCTCGGGCTGCAGTTCCGTGTTCGAGGGTGGAACCAGAACGTGCCTGGACCAGCTGGCCTCCACCACTTGTCAGCGCTTGAAGATTTCTTCGCAATAATTCTGACCGAAGGTGCTACGGAGTATGAGAAGACATGTGCCGAGTCTGCCTTGAAGACTTCTATCAAGTTGCGTCCCAACCATCCTCGCCTTCACATCCAAAGTTCGTGCGATGATGATTTTAGGTTGGTGTCTTTCCCGTCTGATGAGTCTGGTGGCGTGGCGGCGCCTCGGAACCGGGGTGCCTGATGAGTCTGGTGGCGTGGCGGCGCCTCTGAACCGGGGTGCTGACGGCATCTGATGATGTCTCCTATTCCATCTGCTATCATACCCCATCAACTCAAGTCTGAGCCGTTGGAGAAGAACTCAGCCGTATGCAGTCAGCCTCTGCATTGTATCGTTTCTTATTCCGGTGTGTTTATTTTCCAGTTTTTATTATCAAACTGCCGTTTGTGTAATAAACTGAATGTTTTCTCTTTGTGTAATAAACAAACTGGATGTCATCTTATCTGTTTGAAGTTTTAACCTTGTTCAAAATTGTAAGACAATAAGTTTTGGGGGAACCAGCACAACCCTCTAGGAGTGGCTTATCTCATTATATATAATGGATGTGTTACAATACGTACAATATACGTACATAAGTACAGAAGCTATACATAGTCTAACACCCTCCCTCAATCTTAGCCACTTTCTAAAGAACTGAGAAGGGTAAGATTGCGCCTACAAGCCTCAAACTGTGGCAGAGGTAAAGGCTTAGTGAAGATGTCTGCAAGTTGATCCTTAGATGAGATAAACTTGATCTGGAGTTGCTTCTGTGATACACGTTCCCGTACAAAGTGATAGTCAACTTCAATGTGTTTCGTTCGGGCATGAAATACTGGATTTGCAGAAAGGTATGTAGCACCGATGTTATCACACCAAAGAATAGGAGGCTGTGGTTGAGACAAACCCAACTCCTGAAGCAAAGACTGCACCCAAATAATCTCTGCAGTAGCATTAGCCACAGCCTTGTACTCAGCTTCAGTACTGCTACGTGACACAGTAGCCTGTTTCCGAGCACTCCAGGCGATCAAATTAGGGCCAAAGAATACTGCATAACCCCCCGTGGATCGCCTGTCATCTAGGCTACCAGCCCAATCTGCATCAGAGAAGGCCGAAAGGACCCGAGAGGAAGTCGGCCGAATATGCATACCAAATGTCAGGGTGAACTGAACATAACAAAGAATGCGTTTAACAGCAGCCCAATGAGTATCTCTGGGAGCCTGAAGATACTGACAAACCCTGTTAACAGCATAAGAGATATCTGGTCTCGTGATCGTCAAGTACTGAAGTCCACCAACAATGCTCCTGTACTCTGTGGCATCCGCAGGAGACAAAAGCTCACCATCAACAGCTGTTATCTTGTCGGTAGACGACATGGGTGTGGTGGTCGGTTTGCACTTCAGCATGCCCGCTCTTTGTAACAACTCCAAGGAGTACTTCTTCTGCGTAAGGACAAGACCAGTAGCACGGGAAGTGACCTCAACTCCAAGAAAGTAGTGAAGCTTCCCAAGATCTTTGACCGCAAAATCAGCACCAAGAGAGCAGACAAGAGCATCAGCAACATACTGAGAAGAGCTGACAAGGATAATATCATCAACATATACCAAAAGATACATAGTGACTTCTGGCTTCTGTAGAAGAAATAATGAAGTGTCAGCAGTGGACGGCACAAACCCATGAGCACGAAGGGCAGAGGCAAGGCGGGCATGCCAGGCACGAGGAGCTTGCTTCAAACCATATAGTGCTTTGGAGAGACAACAGATATAGTCAGGACGATCAGGATCAGAGAAACCAGGCGGCTGTTTCATATAAACCTCTTCCTCCAAAAATCCATGTAGAAAAGCATTCTGCACATCAAGTTGACGAAGTGACCAACCACGAGAAACAGCAATGGAGAGAAGAAGCCGAATAGTGGTAGGCTTGACGACAGGACTGAAGGTGTCCTCATAGTCAAGACCATGGCGCTGCCGAAAACCGCGAGCAACAAGTCGCGCTTTGTAACGCTCAATAGATCCATCTGAATGCTTCTTCACTTTGAATACCCATTTTGAGTCAATAACATTTACCCGTGGTGGTGGAGGAACAAGAGTCCATGTCTTGTTACGAAGGAGAGCATGAAACTCCTGCTCCATAGCCTCTCGCCAATGTGGGATGCGCAGGACAGCCTGATATGAGCGAGGCTCAGAAGATGGATCCGCAACAGCAGCAGCCAAACAAGCAGCCAACCAAGCAACTGTACCATCCTTACGTTCCTTAGGTTTAAAAATGCCACTGCGACTGCGTGTATGTGGTCGGGACACAGGAACCACCGAGGTCGACGGAGCAGCCTGCAGCGGGCTGGAGGACGGCGATGTTGACGAGTCAGCGGGTGACGAGGAGCCAGACACAGTAGCCTCGGGCTCGGTCGGCGAAGAAGGCCGGCCCACCGACGAAACCGGCAGAGCAGACGAAGTAGCTGGCGACGCCGGCGTCACAGACCGGGCCGATGGCGAGCCCGGCATAGTGGGCCGTGGCGCGGCCGGTGTCGCGGGCCGATCCGCGGATGAAGGCGACGTGAGGACGGCGTCGCGGACCCGAGCTGCAGGCGAAGATGGCGTGACAGGCCGATCCGCTGAAGACTCGGCGGCCGCTGGCGAAGAGGGCCGAGCCGCTGGAGACTCGGTGGTGGCTGGCGTAGCGGACCGAGAAGTGGAGATGCTCGGCGCGACGGGCTCTTCGGGTGACCATGCATGGGCACGCGAATCGATGCCATGCAACATAGGGCGATCGACGTGCCCATCAGAAGGCGGCGATGATGATGGTGAATCTTCCAACAGCTCCAAACGAGCCCCACGGCCGGTTCCTGCACCATGGTTAGGTAACAGCAACGGAGAGTATGCAACATCATCAAATTGGTCAGAAGCAACAGAGGATGAATGCAGAGATGGTGGTTCGACAGTGGACACGGGAAGTTTGGCAAAAGGAAAAACATGCTCATCAAACACGACGTCCCGAGATATATAGACACGATTAGTGGGAACATGAAGACATTTGTAACCTTTATGAAGAGAGCTATAGCCAAGAAAAACACACTTCTTAGAACGAAACTCAAGCTTGCGCTTATTATATGGACGAAGATGCGGCCAGCAAGCACACCCAAATACCTTGAAAAGGGTATAATCAGGTTGTTCATTAAGGAGAACCTCAATGGGAGTCTTCATGTTTAAAACACGAGTGGGAGTACGGTTGATGAGAAAGCATGCAGTGGTGAAAGCATCACTCCAAAACCGAAACGGAACAGATGCATGGGCCAAAAGAGTAAGACCAGCTTCAACAATATGACGATGCTTACGTTCGACTGAACCATTCTGCTGATGTGTATGTGGACATGCTAAACGATGAGCTATCCCAAGCGACTGAAAGAAGGAGTTGAGGTTGCGATACTCGCCCCCCCAGTCCGACTGGACATGAACAATTTTGTGCTTAAGAAGATGTTCAACATGTTTTTGAAACTGAACAAAAATATCAAACACATCAGATTTGCGTTTAATAAGGTAAAGCCAGGTAAAGCGACTATAAGCATCAACGAAACTGATATAGTAATTATGACCACTGACAGAAGTCTGAGCAGGACCCCATACATCTGAAAACACAAGTTCTAAAGGATGTTTCACCTCACGACTGGACTCTGAAAAAGGAAGTTGATGACTCTTCCCTTGCTGACAAGCATCACACACTGCTACATCTTTATTACTAGACAAACTAGGAAGCTCATGACGACGCAAAAATATGACGGACAATAGGTGTGGCCGGGTGACCAAGACGAGCATGCCACTGTGACGGAGAGACCCGAACTCCACTGAAAATACGGGCGACGCCAGGATGCTCCAGACGGTAGAGGCCCTGGCACAACCGCCCACTAAGAAGAATGTCCCTCGTGCCCCGATCCTTAATAAAAAGATCAAAAGGGTGAAATTCACAAAGCACATTATTATCACGTGTGAGTTTAGGAACTGAAAGAAGATTACGGGTCACAGATGGAACTCGAAGAACATTGCGAAGCTGAAGACTCCTATTGGCATGTCTAGTGAGAAGAGATGCTTGACCAATATGAGAGATGTGCATACCTGCTCCATTGGCGGTGTGGATCTTGTCCGAGCCATGATAGGGTTCACGAGTGTGAAGCTTCCCCATCTCGCTGGTCAGATGCTCTGTCGCCCCAGAGTCCATGTACCAGTGTGGATCGATGGAGTAGGACTGAGTGTGTCCCTGTTGCTTCTGCGGCGCGGGACGATCAGCCATGGCGACCTGACGGGCATTGTTGCGTGTATCTTTGCCGTCATTGCCAAGACCAAGAAAGCTTCGCTGAAAGCGCTTATGACACTTGGAGGCCCAGTGCCCATCGCGGCCACAAAGCTGGCACACACGTGGGCCGCCAGCCCCCGGTAAGGTCGCAGTAGGTGGGGGGGCCGAGGCGGGCGACGGTGGCAGCCCCAAGGGAGACTGGGGTGATGAAGAAGAGCGGCCACCCTTGGTGGCGGCGTTGACCGAGAGGGAGCCAGTGCCCCTGGAGCGGCGTGTCTCAACCCGTTGCTCAGTGAGAAGGAGCCGAGAGAAAACCTCGTGTGCCAGCATGGGTGTCGAGTTGCCCCGCTCGTTGATGATCTCGACTAAGGCATCATACTCCTCATCAAGACAATTGACAATAAACGAGTTGAACTCGGAGTCGGTGAGGGGCTGTCCAATGGAGGCCAATGTGTCGGCGAGGCCCTTGACCTTGTTGTAGAACTCAGTGGCGGTGGAGTCAAGCTTCTGACACTCTCCAAGCTGACGACGGAGTGCAGAGACACGAGCCTAGGACTGCGCTGCAAAGGTGCGCTCAAGGATGGTCCAGGCCTCATGAGACGTCTTCGCGAAGACAACAAGTCCGGCAACTGCCGGCGAGAGCGACCCCTGGATGGAGGAGAGGTTCGCCTGGTCCTGCCCCGTCCAGACGCGATGGGCCGGATTGTAGACCGGACCGTGCACGTTGTCTACCAGTGCGGGTGGGCAGGGAAGCGATCCGTCGACGTAGCCTAGCAGGTAGTGACTCCCCAAGAGCGGGAGAACCTGCGCACGCCAGAAGATGTAGTTGTCGGCGGAGAGCTTGATGGTGATGAGATGACCGAAGTGAAACGGCGGCGACGAAGACGATCCCATCGAGGGGGCTGCCTGGGGTGCAAACACCATGGAGGCAGCCGGAGGCACCGAAGCCGATGCGGGAGGAGGCGGGACCGTAGCCAGGGCGGACGCCGCAAAGCTCGCGGCCGGGTCGGACGCCGCAAGGCCCGCGGCCGGGGCGGACGCCGCCAACCCCGCCAGCGGGGCGGTGTGATCCGCTTGCGGCAGGAGCGGCGGGACGACGCCCGCGGAGTCCGCAGCGGACGGCGGCGCCGCGGTGTGGACCACGAGGTCGCGCCCAAGCGAGGGCGCCGGCGGCGTGGAGTAGACGGAGCCGATGCTCCTGGTCCCGATCGGAGCCGGAACGGCGACGGCATCGAGCGGGAGGTTGAGCAGAGCCGCAAGAGAGGCCGGGAGGAACCCCGCAGCAGTGGAACCGGTGGTGGCGGCGCTCGACATGGCGGCGGTGAAGGCGGCGGCGGATGCGGCGGCGGTGCGGGTATTAGGGTTTGGAAGCGGAAGCGATCGTAACCTAGCGTGATACCATGTAAGACAATAAGTTTTGGGGGAACCAGCACAACCCTTTAGGGGTGGCTTATCTCATTATATATAATGGATGTGTTACAATACGTACAATATACGTACATAAGTACAGAAGCTATACATAGTCTAACAAAAATATACAATCTAGTAGTGCAATTCGCTCATCAGTTCTGCTGTAGGTTTGCTCCCAGAAAAATGCACTCAAATCAGCTTGTTATATAACAAGTGTCATGGCTGCTGCTTCCTTTCCTACGTGCTACTTCACCATTTCTTTTGTCAGCTGGCTCAAAGAAGAGCAGCAACCTCATACCTTTCCCCCCACCGAAACCAAATGTTGCCTGCCCACTCGCCAATCGGCCGAGATCATAGCCTTCCCTATGAAAGAAACAACAGCTAGCTAGCTAGCTATATCTATCTGTCCCCACTCACCAGATGCAGCACGCATGCATGTAACAGGAATCCCAATCCCAGAAATCATACTGACAGATAAAATGAAGAAGCGAACCCCGGTCACATGTTTCACAATTTGTACTGAAAGGTCCGAATGGGCCATGCATCCAGCTTGCTGATTTTAATTATTATTATTTTGAAGAAGGCTAACCATAGCCTCTAAACATAACCATATATTACTATCTAGTATTAACCAATATTAAGCAATGATGCCAACCAAATCAAATTACAGAAGAACATAGCCCGAGTTAAATAAAACTATACATATATTTCTTGCGGACCATCGCCACAAACCTACCACCAAACATGTGACCAGAATCAACCTGTCGAGCAACATGTGACCGAACAAAGACGCGAGACTCCAAAACATCTTCAGAAATCACAACTCACACGCTGATATTGGCTCATCCAATCTAAAGTCAAATATGACGCTAATACCCTAACCCCAAAGTAGAATTTCAAGTTAAAACCTTCAACAAAAAATGGAAACGACGCACATGCATCAACACTGCTATATCTCGCATGAAGGCTAAATCATGGCTTTTCATCTGGAGATAAGAACCTCTGTGCCAATCACTCAATCATCCATGTCGTCATCCACCACTCATCCCTCACACATAGCCGGCCAAAGGAGAATTAGTTGGAAGAAAAAAGGACATGACGTCTCTTCCGAGCGCTATCGCATCACCAATTAAACTCATTGATTTTTTCCATTTAAAAAAATATATGTAATTTTAGTCATGCTCATAATCAATACAAATACCCCCTCCGATCCAAAAAAAAAAGTGTTGTGACTTCAGTTCGGCTTTAGTTCAAATTTAAACTAAAACCACGACACTTTTGTTTGGATAGAAGGGAGTACATTGTTTTGGATCTAACGTCCGAAAAGACAAAAAGTATTCCCTATGTAAAAAAACATATAAGACATTTTAGATCACTAAAGTAGTGACCTTAAACATCTTATATTTGTTTATGGAGGAAATAACTCTTACGAGTAAGAATTACAATAATATCTCTTCTAGATTTTGCTCCATGGTATCAATCGCTGCAAGATGAAATACTCCCAAGACTTTGGTGAAGAGACTGCAATTAGATTGGGGTGATGATAATGTCACTCGTTCACCTACACGAACTTGATTACCAATAAAAGCTTCTCAAAGCCCCTTGAGTCGCCCATCTATAGAGGTGAGAGGTCTTGAGCGACGAACATATACTTGTGTCAGGAAGATCTCCTAATAGTGCAGGCCACCTCTCCACCTCATTGAAAGTGCCGTCACCGCAGTCGTCCATATAGCCGAGCCTTCCACTGTCGGCGCCGCCACGGATATCTCCCAAGTATATAGAATCTTTTTTGTTAAGTTAAAATTTAATTATGTGCATAAAAAAAGTTATTTACATGTACAACACAAAAAAATATAAAATTGCATCTTATGGTGAATCTAATGAGGTCCTGGTTTATTGGTCTTCTTCGTATTTTATCCCAAAATTTGATCATATATTTAACTGGTAAAATGTTAATGCATGTGATAAAGAAATTATATCGTTGGCTTCATATTGTTTTAATGATACTATTTTTTGTGACATGCATTAACATTTTGCTAATTAAATCCATGGTCAAAATTTGTCACAAAATACTAAGGGGGCCAACAAACCAGGACGGGGTAGTATATATATGGCATTCTAGATGTAAATGTATTTCTTCACAAACTTTATCAAATTCTATGAGGTGAAACGGAGAAGTAATAGTAGGCTAAATTTATTAAACTAACCATTAATCGAAACAAGATTGAACTAATCATCGCACGAGATAACGAAGCCATCTCGAAAGCAACCACTATAAAATACTATCGGCGAATCCCCTCAAATCAATTTTTTTTAAGAAAATCATTGGAGAACGGATCCGATTTGTTGGCCACATGAGGTGACGTGCCGCCACGCGGTCACCCCCCCCCCCCCCCCCACACACACACACACTCGCACTCTCTCCAACCGTACTCCTCTCCCTCTCCACGCTGCCATGCGGCCCCGCTGTTACGTTGGTCCCACATGTCATTCTCTGGAAGGGAGCATCCTGTGGTACAGGCGGCAGCGTGCACCTATATAGCCGATAGATGTGGCGCCGCAGGGATGGACCGGACTCGCTCACTCCCACCACTCCACCTCATCGAGAATGTCGTCGCCACAACCGCCGGCAGCCGAGCCCGCCACCCCCACCGCCGCGGAGATGTCGCCGCCGGAGGCGCGGCTGGCGATGATGGAGCTGGCGAACATGATCGCCGTCCCGATGGCGCTGACGGCCGTCATCCGGTTGGGCGTGCCGGCCGCGGTGTGGGCGGGCGGCGCCAACGCGCCGCTCTCGGCCGCGGAGCTGCTCCCGCCGGGCCACCCGGACCCGTCCGTCCTCGAGCGGCTCCTCCGCCTGCTGGCATCCCGCGGCGTCTTCTCCGAGCACGCCGCCGACCCCTCCGGCGGCCCGGAGCGCCGGTACGCGCTGACCGCCGTGGGGCGCACCCTGGTGCCCTCCGGCCCCTCCGGCGCCTCGTACGCCGACTACGTGCTGCAGCACCACCAGGACGCGCTGGTGCTGGCGTGGCCGCGCCTCCACGAGGCCGTGCTCGACCCCGCCGGTCCCGAGCCCTTCGCGCGCGCCCACGCCGGCGTCCCCGCCTACGCCTACTACGGGCAGGACCGGGCGGCCAACGAGGTGATGCTCCGCGCCATGACCGGCGTGTCGGAGCCCTTCATGCAGGCGCTGCTGGACGGGTACGAGGGCGGGTTCGAGGGCGTGGCCACGCTGGTCGACGTCGGCGGCAGCTCCGGCGCCTGCCTGGAGATGATCATGCGCCGGGTGCCCACCATCCGGGAGGGCGTCAACTTCGACCTGCCCGACGTCGTCGCCGCCGCGCCCCCCATCGCCGGTGAGACCCTCGATCGATCCCCACCAATTCCCCTCTACCCTGCCCACCTCATACAGCTTGCACGGACATAGCACCACAACTGACGGTGACAATGGCACGAGCCATCGGTCGACGGATCGATCACAAGAATGCCTCCCCAGTCCCCACCAACCAGCCGACCGGAGCAGACATGGCACACGTGAGTCACGAGATTGTGTTTGTGGTAGCGTACACCGGCAGATCGTGGATGTACCGCCACCACACACGGAGATAATCTAAAGAAACAGATGTTGTTTTCGACGGCGTCGACATCAGTAGCAGACGGGTTTGATAATGAGGTTTCCGAGCGCACTTATTAGGGTAAACTATGCATGATGCACTCATGCCCATGCTGGCTTGAGAATTTTTTACCTCTTCAGACTTCGGCAGCAGACGTGCTGGGTTTTTGGGCAGTTCTTGTCCCTACCTAACATGCTGACAATGAAATGGTAGGCATGGTTTTTGGTGCATTTTTTTGTTTGTTGGATTTGGATTTGTAGCGCACTTGTGGTAGATTATGTAATCCTTACTATCTTGGGTTCAGAAGTTTTACCTGTTCGGAGTTCAGAGTGTCAACATCAGCAGTAGATGAGTTTGATAGTGAGGTTGGTTTCAGAGTGCACTTATGGTAAACTATGCTGCCCTTGCCATATTGGCTTCAGAAAAATCCACATGTTCATAGTTCAGTCTGATTGCGCTGGTCACATGAAGCAACCACAGCTCTCCAGATTTTCAGTCCATTTTGTCCCTGCCTAACCTGCTAAAATGGTAGTAGTATTTAAATTCACAGTATCAAGACATGCATATTTCTGAATAACAATGGTGACACCTGCAAATTAAAATGCAGGAGTAAAGCATGTTGGTGGAGACATGTTCAAGTCCATCCCCTCCGGCGACGCCATCTTCATGAAGGTGTGTGTGTATCACGCTGTGAAATTCAGACACCCCCGGTCACATATTGCCGAAATCAAACAAGATTTGATCTGATCCACATCTTGTTTTAATCCCTCCAGTGGGTTCTGACGACATGGACCAACGACGAGTGCACGGCGATCCTCAAGAAGTGCCACGAGGCGCTGCCGGAGGGCGGGAAGCTGATCGCGTGCGAGCCGGTGGTGCCGGAGACGACGGACGCCAGCACGAGGACGAGGGCGCTGCTGGAGAACGACATCTTCGTCATGACCACCTACCGGACCCAGGGGAGGGAGCGGTCCGAGGAGGAGTTCCGGCAGCTCGGCCTCACCGCCGGCTTCGCCGGCTTCCGGGCCCTCTACCTCGACCCTTTCTATGCCGTCCTCGAGTATGTCAAGTGATCGGTGGCTTATTAGATCTCACCTCTCCACCCAATTGTTTTCTCCCATGTAAAAGAATTTGAACAAGGAGGTCGGGTGTATGACTCCTGTTAGGTTGGACATGCGTTTTGAGTTCTGAGATGTTATCTTGAGATAGAGTGAATCAAGCGCATTTGTCGGAACTCGAAAAAAGTTACACACATGTTGAATTAAGGGCATTTGTATTACCCTAAAGTAAAAAAAAAAAAGAACAAAGAAAACTTCAAGCAAATGGTGACAAAAAGTTACACACATATTGCATACAACTTGCATTGTGTGGCAACGACCATGGTGGCCAGAGCCAGGTCGCGGCTTGTCCTTCTGATGTCGACAGTCCGGTGCGCCAATGGGTGTGCCTATACTGATATCTAGTTGTGACAGAGAAGTCGAAGCTGCGGGGTTTTTAATGGGCGGTGCTTTCCGAACGTTACGCTGGAGTAGGACGGTATGAGGCTTGCAACTATCATATGTGAAGCTGTTAGCAAAATCAGAGCTGCCTTGTCCTCGATGCTTTGGTTTATTGTTTGGAGTTTGTGCCTAGGCCGTCCGCATGTGTCCCTTGTAGGGTTTGTAATCTATTTTTTGCCCGGTTTTCCTCTAATTAACCGGACAACTCTTTTCTTCTTAATCAATGAAAATGGTAATTTTCTTTGCCTCATTTCAAAAAAAACTTGCATTGTGTAACTTCCATTTTTCTTTAAATCACATATAACTGTATCCAAAGCTCGACAACCATTACCAGTGCTATATTTGGATCATAGACCCAAGAAATTGCAAAGTAACTCATGACTAAAAATTACAACAAAATCTCTCAAAGACTTATTTTCCATGGCAACAAGCTCCGCAATATGAAATACCACGAGATTTCAACGAAGCCATAGCAATCTGATCGTATTAGCGGCACCACCAACCATATACATGCACAAAGTTGACTACCTTCAAAGGTTCTCGAAAGCTCCATGACCCGCCATCCAAAAAGATGAGCAGTCGTGAGTGTTGAATGTACTTGGGGGCGGGACCACAAAATCTTCACCAAAGTACCATTGAAGTAGTCCATAGACACAAAATATCAGACCAACAAAAGCACCAGAGACTAACACAATCTCACCATATCTACATGACCACATCTACGAGGACATAAACCCATATTCCGCAAGGCCAAGCTTGCGGAGACAAGACATTGTTGGCTCCATGGGGCTAACTAGTAAGGCCTCACAACAAGAGAAGAACCAAAGTTAATTTGTTCTCGATGGTGCAGCTCCCTCTGCCTGATCATCGCTGACAAACATGCCTAGAAGGATCAGAGGACCCCCCCCCCCCCCGCACCTTGCCGCGTGCGACTGGAGGTGAGTGAATCTGTGGGATCGCAAACAACCCTCAAACCCTAGTCACTGATGCCTGTCTTCCATAAACTTCTCCATTGTGTAACTTTCATTATTTGTACACAAATCACATAGAACTTGTCTGTATGCATCCTGTTGGGGAACGTAGCAGAAATTCAAAATTTTCTACGCATCACCAAGATCAATCTATGGAGATTCTAGCAACGAGAGAGAGGGAAAGGATGAGCATCTTCATACCTTTGAAGATCGCTAAGCGGAAGTGTTACAAGAACGCGGATGAAGGAGTTGTACTCTTAGCGATTCAGATCGCGGTTGATTCCGATCTAAGCGCCGAAAAACGGCGCCTCCGCGTTCAACACACATGCAGACCGATGACGTCTCCCATGCCTTGACCCTGCAAGGAGAGAAGGAGAGGTTGGGGAAGACAACTCCAGCAGCAGCACGACGGCGTGGTGGTGTTGGAGCAGCGTGGTACTCCGGCAGGGCTTCGCCAAGCACCGCGGAAGGAGGAGGAGGTGTTAGAGGAGGGAGGGGCTGCGCCAGGGAAGAGGTGATGCAGCCCTCCCACCCCCCTCTATTCATAGGGTGAAGGGGAGAGGGGGCCGGCCCCTCTAGATCCCATCTAGAGGGGGGCGGCGGCCAGGAGGGGAGGCTTGCCCCCCAAGCAAGGTGGAGGCGCCCCCCTCCCCTAGGGTTTCCAACCCTAGGCGCCTTGGGCCCTGGGGAGGGGCGCACCAGCCCACTAGGGGCTGGTTCCCTCCCATATTCAGCCCATTAAGTCCTCCGGGGCAGGTGGCCCCACCCGGTGGACCCCCGGACACCTTTCGGTGGTCCCGGTACAATACCGATAAACCGGAAAACATTCCGGCGACTGAAACTGGACTTCCCATATATAAATCTTCACCTCCGAACCATTCCGAAACTCCTCGTGACGTCCGGGATCTAATCCGGGACTCTGAACAACATTCGGTAACCACATACTAATTCCCATAACAACTGTAGCGTCACCGAACCTTAAGTGTGTAGACCCTACGGGTTCGGGAATCATGCAGACATGACCGAGACATCTCTCCGGCCAATAACCAACAGCGGGATCTGGATACCCATGTTGGATCCCACATGTTCCACGATGATCTCATTGGATGAACCACAATGTCGAGGATTCAAGCAATCCTGTATACAATTCCCTTTGTCAATCGGTACGTTACTTGCCCGAGATTCGATCATCGGTATCCCAATACCTCGTTCAATCTCGTTACCGGCAAGTCACTTTACTCGTTCCGTAATGCATGATCTCGTGACTAACTACTTAGTCACATTGAGCTCATTATGATGATGCATTACCGAGTGGTCCCAGAGATACCTCTCCGTCACACGGAGTGACAAATCCCAGTCTCGATTCGTGCCAACCCAACAGACACTTTCGGAGATACCTGTAGTGCACCTTTATAGCCACCCAATTACGTTGTGACATTTTGGTACACCCAAAGCATTCCTACGGTATCCGGGAGTTGCACAATCTCATGGTCTAAGGAAATGATACTTGACATTTAGAAAGGCTCTTAGCAAATGAACTACATGATCTTGTGCTATGCTTAGGATCTTGTCCATCACATCATTCTCCTAATGATGTGATCCCGTTATCAATGACATCCAATGTCCATGGTCAGGAAACCATAACCATCTATTGATCAATGAGCTAGTCAATTAGAGGCTCACTAGGGACATGTTGTGGTCTATGTATTCACACATGTATTACAGTTTCCAGTTAATACAATTATAGCATGAACAATAGAAAATTGTCATGAACAAGGAAGTATAATAATAACCATTTTATTATTGCCTCTAGGGCATATTTCCAACAGTCTCCCACTTGCACTAGAGTCAATAATCTAGTTCACATCACTATGTGATTGCAATGAATCCAACACCCATGGGGTTTGATCATATCTCGCTTGTGAGAGAGGTTATTAATCAACGGGTCTGAACCTTTCAGATCTGTGTGTGCTTTACAAATCTCTATGTCATCTTCTAGATGTAGCTACCACGGGCTACTTAGAGCTGTTCCAAATAACTGCTCTACTATACGAATCCGGTTCACTACTCAGAAGTGTCAAAGTTTGCATCGACGTAACCCTTTACGACAAACTCTTTTACCACCTCCATAATCGAGAAAATTCCTTAGTCCACTAGTCACTAAGGATAACCTTGACCGTTGTCCTGTGATCCATTCCTGGATCACACTTGTACCCCTTGACTGACTCATGGCAAGGCACACTTCAGGTGCGGTACACAACATAGCATACTGTAGAGCATACGTCTAAAGCATAGGGGACGACCTTCGTCCTTTCACTCTCTTCTGCCATGGTCAGGTCTTGAGTCTTACTCAATACTCACACCTTATAACATAGCCAAGAACTCCTTCTTTGCCGATCTATTTTGAACTCCTTCAAAATCTTGTCACGGTATGTATTCATTTGAAAGTACTATTAAGCGTTTTGATCTATCCGTATAGATCTTGATGCTCAATGTTCAGGTAGCTTAATCCAGGTTTTCCATTGAAAAACACTTTTCAAATAACCCAATATGCTTTTCGGAAATTCTACATCATTTCTGATCAACAATATGTCAACAACATATACTCATCCGAAATTATATAGTGCTCCCACTCACTTCTTTGGAAATACAAGTTTCTCATAAACTTTGTATAAACCCAAAAATCTTTGATCATCTCATCAAAGTGTATATTCCAACTCCGAGATGCTTACTCCAGTCCTTAGAAGAATTGCTGGAGCTTTGCATACTTGTTAGCATCTTATAGGATTGACAAAACCTTCTGGTTGTATCATATACAACCTTTCCTCAAGAAAATTATCGAGGAAACAATGTTTTGACATCCTATCTGCAAGAGTTCATAAATAATGCAGTAACTGCTAATACAATCTCAACAGACTCTTAGCATCGCTATGAGTGAGAAAGTCTCACCATAGTCAACTCCTTGAACTTGTCAGAAAACATATTAACGACAAGTCGAGCTTTCTTAATGGTGATACTTACCATCATTGTCCGTCTTCCTTTTAAAATCCATCTGTACCCAACAGCCTTACGACCATCAAGTAGTTCTTCCAAAGTCTATGGATCCTCTCGGATTTTATGGCCTCGAGCCATTTGTCGGAATCCGGGCCCACCATCGCTTCTCCATAGCTCGTAGGTTCATTGTTGTCTAGCAACATGACCTCCAAGACAGGATTATGTACCACTCTGAAATAATACGCATCCTTGTCGACCTACGAGTATTGGTAGTGACTTGATCTGAAGTTTCATGATCACTATCATCAGCTTCCACTTAAATTGGTGTAGGTGCTACAGAAACGACTTCATGTGCCCTGCTACACACTGGTTGAAGTGATGGTTCAATAACCTCATCAAGTCTCCACCATCCTCCCACTCATTTATTTCGAGAGAAACTTTTTCTCGAGAAAGGATCCGGTTCTAGAAACAATCACTTTTGCTTCCGGATCTGAATAGGAGGTATACCCAACTGTTTTGGGTGTGCTATGAAGATGCATTTATCCGCTTTGGGTTCGAGCTTATCAGGCTAAAACTTTTCACATAAGTGTCACAACCCCAAACTTTTAAGAAATGACAGCTTAGGTTTCTCTAAACCATAGTTCATACGATGTCATCTCAACGGAATTACATGGTGCCCTATTTAAAGTGAATGCGGTTGTCTCTAATGCCTAACCCATAAACAATAGTGGTAATTCGATAAGAGACATCATGGTATGCACCATATCCAATAGGGTGCAGCTATGATGTTCGGAGACACCATCACACTATGGTGTTCCAGGCGGTATTAGTTGTGAAACAATTTCCACAATGTCTTAATTGTGTACCAAACTCGTAACTCAGGTATTCATGTCTATGATCATATCATGGACATTTTATCCTCTTGTCATGACGACTTCAACTTCACTCTGAAATTACTTGAATCTTTCAATAATTCAGTCTTGTGTTTCATCAAGTAAATATACTTAGCATCTACTCAAATTATCTGTGAAGTAAGAACATAACGATATCCACTGCGTGCCTCAACACTCATTGGATTGCACACATCAAATGTATTACTTCCAACAAATTGCTCTCTTATTTTATCTCACTGAAAAACGAGGCCTTTCAGTCATCTTGCCCATGTGGTATGATTTGCATGTCTCAAGTGATTCAAAATCAAGTGAGTCCAAATGATCCATCTGTATGGAGTTTCTTCATGCATATATACCAATAGACATGGTTCACATGCCTCAATCTTTTCAAAAATGAGTGAGTCCAAAGATCCATCAACATGGAGCTTCTTCATGCGTTTTATACCAGTATGACTCAAATGGCAGCGCCACAAGTATGTGGTACTATCATTACTATCTTATATCTTTTGGTATGAACATGTGTATCACCATGATCGAGATTCAATAAACCATTCATTTTAGGTGCAAGACCATTGAAGGTATTATTCAAATAAACAGAGTAACCATTATTCTTCTTAATTGAATAACCGTATTGCGATAGACATAATCCAATCATGTCTATGCTCAACGCAAACACCAAATAACAATTATTTAGGTTTAACACCAATCTCGATGGTAGAGGGAGCAGGCGATGCTTGATCACATCAACCTTGGAAACACTTCCAACACACATCGTCATCTCACCTTTACCTGGTCTCCGTTTATTCCGTAGCTCTTTTATTTCGAGTTACTAACACTTAGCAACCGAACCGGTATCTTAATACCATGGTGCTACTAGGAGTACTAGTAAAGTACACATTTAATATAATGTATATCCAATATACTTCTGTCAACCTTGCCAGCCTTCTCATCTACCAAGTATCTAGGGTAGTTCTGCTTCAGTGTCCGTTCCCTCATTACAGAAGCACTTAGTCTCGGGTTTGGGTTCAACCCTGGGTTTCTTCACTAGAGCAGCAACTGATCTGCCGTTTCATGAAGTATCCCTTCTTGCCCTTGCCCTTCTTGAAACTAGTGGTTTTAGTAACCATCAACAATTGATGCTCCTACTCGTCTTCTAGTTTCGCGGTGTCAAACATCGCGAATTGCTCAAGGATCATCATGTCTATCCCTGATATGTTATAGTTCACCACGAAGCTCTAATAGCTTGGTGGCAGTGACTATGGAGAACCATCACTATCTCATCTGGAAGATTAACTCCCACTCGATTCAAGTGATTGTAGTACTCAGACAATCTGAGCACATGCTCAATGATTGAGCTTTTCTCCCTTAGTTTGCAGGTTAAGAAACTTGTCGGATATCTCATACCTCTTGATGCAGGCACGAGCCTGAAATCCCAATTTCAGCTCTTGGAACATCTCATATGTTCTGTGACATTTTAAAATGTCTTCGGTGCCTCAATTCTAAACCGTTTAACATTACGCATTGAACTATCACGTAGTCATCAAAACGTGTATGTCAGATGTTCGCAACATCCACAAAAGACGCTCGAGGTTCAGCACACCGAGCGGTGCATTAAGGACATAAGCCTTTTGCGCAGCAATGAGGATAATCCTCAGTTTACGGACCCAGTCCGCATAATTTCTACTATCAACTTTCAACTAAAATTTTCTCTAGGAACACATCTTAAATAGTAGAACTAAAGCGTAAGCTATGACATAATTTGCAAAGACCTTTTGACTATGTTCATGATAATTAAGTTCATCTGGTTATTTAATGAACTCCCACTTAGATAGACATCCCTCTAGTCATCTAAGTGATACATGATCCAAGTCAACTAGGTCGTGTCCGATCATCACGTGAGACGGACTAGTCATCATCGGTGAACATCTTCATGTTGATCATATCTACTATACGACTCATGTTCGACCTTTCGGTCTCTTGTGTTCCGAGGCCATGTCTGTACATGCTAGGCTCGTCAAGTCAACTAAGTGTTTTGCGTGTGTAAATCTGGCTTACACCCGTTGTATGTGAATGTTAGAATCTATCACACCCGACATTACGTGGTGCTTCGAAACAACGAACTTTTGCAACGGTGCACAGTTAGGGGAAACACTTTCTTGAAATTTTAACGAGGGATCATCTTATTTATGCTACCATCGTTCTAAGCAAATAAGATGTAAAAACATGATAAACATCACATGTAATCAAATAGTGACATGATATGGCCAATATCATTTTGCTCCTTTTTGATCTCCATCTTCGGGGCGCCATGATCATCATCGTCACCGGCATGACACCATGATCTCCATCATCATGATCTCCATCATCGTGTCTTCATGAAGTTGTCTCGCCAACTATTACTTCTACTACTATGGCTAACGGTTTAGCAATAAAGTAAAGTAATTACATGGCGTTATTCAATGACACGTAGGTCATACAATAAATTAAGACAACTCCTATGGCTCCTGCCGGTTGTCATACTCATCGACATGCAAGTCTTGATTCCTATTACAAGAACATGATTGATCTCATACATCACATATATATCATTCATCACATCCTTTTGGCCATATCACATCACAGGGCATACCCTGCAAAAACAAGTTAGACGTCCTCTAACTGTTGTTGCATGTTTTACGTGGCTGCTATGGGTTTCTAGCAAGAACGTTTCTTACCTACGCAAAAGCCACAACAGTGATATGCCAATTGCTATTTACCCTTGATAAGTACCCTTTTCATCGAATCCGATCCAACTAAAGTGGGAGAGACTGGCACCCGCTAGCCACCTTTATGCAACAAGTGCATGTCAGTCGGTGGAACCTGTCTCACGTAAGCGTACGTGTAAGGTTGGTCCGGGCCACTTTCATCCCACAATACCGTCGAAACAAGATAGGACTAGTAACGGTAAGCAAATTGAACAAACCAACACCCACAACTACTTGTGTTCTACTCGTGCATAGAATCTATGCAATAGACCTAGCTCTGATGCCATTGTTGGGGAACGTAGCAGAAATTCAAAATTTTCTACGCATCACTAAGATCAATCTATGGAGATTCTAGCAACGAGAGAGAGGGAAAGGATGAGCATCTTCATCCTTTGAAGATCACTAAGCGGAAGCGTTACAAGAACACGGATGAAGGAGTCGTACTCTTAGCGATTCAGATCGCGGTTGATTCCGATCTAAGCGCCAAACAACGGTGCCTCAGCGTTCAACACACATGCAGCCCGGTGACGTCTCCCATGCCTTGATCCAGCAACGAGAGAAGGAGAGGTTGGGGGAGACAACTCCAGCAGCAGCACGACGGTGTGGTGGTGTTGGAGCAGCGTGGTACTCCGGCAGGGCTTCGCCAAGCACCGCGGAAGGAGGAGGAGGTGTTAGAGGAGGGAGGGGTTGTGCCACGGAAGAGGTGATGCAGCCCTCCCACCCCCCTCTATTTATAGGGTGAAGGGGAGAGGGGGCCGGCCCCTCTAAATCCCATCTAGAGGGGGCAGCCAGGAGGGGAGGCTTGTCCCCCAAGCAAGGTGGAGGCGCCCCCCTCCCCTAGGGTTTCCAACCCTAGGTGCCTTGGGCCCTTGGGGAGGGGCGCACCAGCCCACTAGGGGCTGGTTCCCTCCCATATTCAGCCCCTTAAGTCCTCCGGGGCAGGTGGACCCCCAGACACCTTTCGGTGGTCCCGGTACAATACCGATAAACCCCGAAAACATTTCGGCGACTAAAACTGGACTTCCCATATATAAATCTTCACCTCCAGACCATTCAGGAACTCCTCGTGACATCCAGATCTCATCCGGGACTCCGAACAACATTCAGTAACCACATACTAATTCCCATAACAACTCTAGCGTCACCGAACCTTAAGTGTGTAGACCCTACAGGTTCGGGAATCATGCAGACATGATCGAGACATCTCTCCGGCCAATAACCAACAGCGGGATCTGGATACCCATGTTCGCCCCCACATGTTCCACGATGATCTCATCGGATGAACCACAATGTCGAGGATTCAAGCAATCCCATATACAATTCCCTTTGTCAATCGGTACGTTACTTGCCCGAGATTCGATCATCGGTATCCCAATACCTCGTTCAATCTCGTTACCGGCAAGTCACTTTACTTGTTCCGTAATGCATGATCCCGTGACTAACTACTTAGTCACATTGAGCTCATTATGATGATGCAATACTGAGTGGGCCCAGAGATACCTCTCCGTCATAGGGAGTGACAAATCCCAGTCTCGATTCGTGCCAACCCAACAGACACTTTTGGAGATACCTGTAGTGCACCTTTATAGCCACCCAGTTACGTTGTGACGTTTGGTACACCCAAAGCATTCCTACGGTATCCGGGAGTTGCACAATCTCATGGTCTAAGAAAATGATACTTGACGTTTAGAAAAGCTCTTAGCAAACGAACTACACAATCTTGTGCTATGCTTAGGATTGGGTCTTGTCCATCACATCATTCTCCTAATGATGTGATCCTGTTATTGAAAGGATCGAGATGGACCTAGAGGGGGGTGAATAGGTACAATTACAAATTTTAATTGTTACTTGGCAATTTTAGGCAATAATGCAGAATATGAAGATGAGCCTAACAATTGCCGTGAGCACAAAGTACTAAGCAAACAATCACAAACATGTAAGTAGGCAGGCACAATATAATGTACGTAAGTCTAATGAGACAAGTAACCACAAGTAGAGAGTTAGGGGTAGGAATAACCGCAACTCCGGGAGACGAGGATGTATGCCGATGTTCACTTCCTTGGAGGGAAGCTAGTCACCGTTAGAGGGGTGGA
Organism: Triticum aestivum; assembly: GCF_018294505.1. Classification (NCBI taxonomy): domain Eukaryota; kingdom Viridiplantae; phylum Streptophyta; class Magnoliopsida; order Poales; family Poaceae; genus Triticum; species Triticum aestivum. Next base: position 718,114,608 of record NC_057810.1, on the reverse strand, counting down.
TGTTACCACGAAGGCACACCTATGCCACGAAGGCTCACCCTATTATCCCTTTGAGACAACACCATGGAGGCGTTTCTCAACCACTAGTGGTAGACCTTGGGGTGGTCTCCAAACCCTCACAAACTTTTCCGAGGGTAATCACAAAGTTTGATTCCTCTCCGAATGACTCCTACCGCCTAGGAGTCTCCAACCTCCAAGAGTAACAAGAACTATGGGAAAAAGCTCAAAACTTGCTCAAGTCACGAATTCCTTTGGTGCAAAGAAGGGGAAGGAGTGGATCTATCACTTGATTGGAGAACTTCTCTCAAATGCTCCTAGAACACTTGGGAATCTAGGATTTAGTGTGGATGAATGAGAGAGAGAGTGAGGAGTGTTCTTGAGAGGCTCAAAGTGAATGGTCAACCTTATCCCGTGGAAGGGAAAGGTATATATATAGGTGGTGGGAAGAAGTGACCGTTTGGGGTACAGGATGGCCGGACGTCCGGAGAACGTCGGACGTCCGGAGGCCCAAATAGGTTCGGACGTCCAACAGCCATCGGACGACCGGCCGCTGTGAAAAGTGTGACCCACAACCCAGTGTACAGGATATGGACGTCCGAGCGGGGCCGGGCATCCGTAAAAACGCTTCTGTTGTGAAAGTGTCGGACGTCCGGAGGGTTCCGGACATCCGTAGAAATGTTTCTGTTGTGGAAGTGTCGGACGTCCGGAGGGTTCCGGACATCCGTATAAATGCTTCTATTGTGGAAGTGTCGGACGTCCAGAAGTGTCCGGACGTCCGGGCAATCAGGAAAGACCGGACATCCGTAGAACACCGGACGTCCGAAGGCAAGGTATAGAGATAGTAGCTTTTGAGCAAGTTTTTCACTAGATCCATCGATCCCCTCTTAATAGTGCGGGATCCCTATACTCAAGAACAAACCATAAATGAAGTCAACATCTTGTATCTCCATTCTTGAGTTATATGCTTTTTGTCCCTAGTCATGATCCATGCACACGGTCTTTGGAACATAATCCTGAGATATACTTGATAAATATGATTAGTCCCGAGCATATGTGTTGTCATCAACATCAAAATATGATTAAGGGCATGATTGCACTTTCAATCTCCCCCTTTTTGGTAGTTGATGACAACTCATATGCATACTCATAATAGTAATCGGAAGTATTTGTTGTGGAGCTCAATAACCATAATAAGAATGAGTAGCGAGCGAGCTCCCCCTCATGGTGATACCATAGATACTACTAAAACAAAATGATGAGGGCTCCCCCTCAAACTGATGCCTCCAGTATAGCATACGATAATCAAGAGTTAAACTTCATATAGATTCACCAAATCTCAGATTCAACAAAGTCATAACATAGTTCAACAAACTCATAACATAGGTTCAGTACAGGCTAAAACACAACCATAACAATAGGTTTGTACATAATGATCTAGAATAACATGCATATGGAGCCTACTCCCCCTTTGGCATCAAGTATCCAAAAAAAGAACTAGGGGGGATGACATAACAGCATTAGAGATCATCCTCATCATCATCAGCATGAACACCACTGCCACCAGCCTCGTCGAAGAAATCAGCCCACTCAGGACCAGAGGGAAAACCAAAATCAGAAGGGGGGTCTGCAGGAAGACGCTCATCGTCACTCACATCATACACGCCTGAGTCTCTCAGACGAGCCTTCAGAGCGTTCTTGGAAGTGACCATGCGAGTGACCACATCGTGGTGTTGGGAGCAATGGTAGGTGAACATCTTCATCATGGCTGAATGAGCCTTCCCAAGAAAATGAGCAATGCGCCCAAAGGGGGCAGCACTGGAAGGAGGATGGGTAGCATGAGAAGGAAAACTAGCGGCGGTGCGACTAGCAGTAGCGGGAGGAGGAGGAACATGATCAGCCGCCACATGAGCTGGAATGACCCATCTCTCATGTATATGAGTGCGTGCAATAGGAAAGGGAGCTACACTCTCGATAAAAGCCTGAATAAAAGGTGCATGAGGAAAAGCCCGCTTGTGCTGGAAGCTAGCAAGGCGGATCTCATGCCATAGAAAGTGTGGAACATTGATCTTCCCTTTAGGAGATGTGAAGAGGCGATGCATGAGATCAATGCAGTAGCTACTGCAGGAGCCCTTGTCACCCATCTTGGGATAAATGGTGCGGATGACACACTTATAAATGATGTTGAACGGAAAACGCCAAATGAAGACTTGATTTAGACCCTTTTGTTTTTCAGTGTTAGACAAATATGGTATGGGTCTAAGGAGATCCGCACAGACCGCAATGCCTTTGGGCTTATGGTTTGGGTCATCCATGTGGATTTTGAACCCAGTGTCGGGAAATCCAAGTGCAGTGACAAACTGAGCATAAGATGCTGTGAGTGAAGTGTCGGAGGTCATCCATGTGACAGTGTTATCAGGAGCAAAGTAACATGTGGCATAAAACTGATGGATGGCAGCGTGGTTAAAATCGTGTTGAAAAGCGAATGGAGCAGCTAGATTTGATGACTCAATGAGCTCAATGGCTCCCGGATATTTCTCCGGATGAGTGCGAATGTGCTCAAGATCAATGCAAACATGAAGTGACAAGCCTTTAGGGATGACAATCGTGGTGAAGATGTCGGCTTGGACGTTTGTGCGAAATCGACTATCCTGAGAATCCCTAACAACAGTAAATTGATCTACATCACGATGCAATTTAAGATATGAAGCTTTGGGGACCTCGTTGAAATGCTTAACATGACGGCCTAGTGACAGTGGAGGCTCAATTGAGATGTGACGGTCATCACCGTGGGGTTGCACCGGAGGAGGAGGAGGTTGAAAGGTTGGACAACGAGTGCCTGGCTTGGGTGCAGCGACGCGGACGCCAACCATCGGGGATGGATCCACCTCTTCAAGCTCATCCTCAAAGTCCGACCCCTCCGAAGAGGAATCACTGGACGAGCTGGGAGGACGAGCGGCACGTTTCCGAGGGCGATCTTCCTCCTGGGAGTCGTCGGAGCCACCACGACGAGACGGACGAGCCGGCCCTCCGGTGACTTGCTTGCGAGCGGAGTGCTTGGACCGAGGCATTGTACCTAGGGGAGAAGGAAGGCACATGTCAACACCCCTCCATAGATCAGGGTGAATGCATGAGGGGGGGAGGTTGTGCCCTACCTTGAGAGGAAGAACACGGAGGAGCCGAGCGGCGTGCTGGAGCAGGGGGTCGACGGGCTGGCCGGGGAGAGAAGCCCCGGGCTGAACGGGCTGGACGGGCCGGACGGCGAGCCGCAGATCCGCGGTGGAGAGAAAACCCGGCGAGGGGCATGGCGGCGGGCGACCGCGGGAAGTGGTCGCACGGCGGGAGCGGCGGCGGCGGCGGTGGGGAAACTAGCGGGTAGGATGTGGTTGGTTGAGAAACCCTACGACGCAGTTTATATAGTGCCCAGTAAAAACGTCCGGACGTCCGGAGCCTACGGACGATCGGAGTCGAATATGCGTCCGGACGTCCGGGAGCGGACGGACGACCGATGGCTTCGGACGACCGGATAGATTGTAACAGAAAGTTTATTACGGACGTCCGGAGTCTTACGGACGTCCGGAGTTTCGGCGTCTAGGCCAACTTAAGGGAACCAGAGTGAATTTTACGGATGTCCGGAGAGGCCGGACGACCGGTCGATGGTAGTCAGAGAAGAATTTACGGACGTCCGGATGTCTACGGACGTCCGGATGTCTACGGACGTCCGGATGTCTACGGACGACCAGTAGTGAAGAACCACACGGACGTCCGGAACCTACGGACGTCCGACGCCAGAAGTTTTGTTAGGAGGGAAAGGTGCAAGTGCTGATCATGATGAGGAGAAGGCAATTTTCGTCCATAGTAAAAATTTACTAATGTAGTAACTAATACCCTACCTCACTCAATCATAGCCATATACTACAAGTGGTGGCTACTGCCACAATATGTCTGAGTAGACATGACATGACACGGAAAGATTTGAACTTTGAGTGCATAGTCACTACTCCATCATGTTAAAGCACCATAGGCCTAGACCCATGGATACTTTGAGAGTGTTGGTTCTTTTTATGCATTGAGTAGGGCGAGAACATTCATGAATTGAATGTCTCCCCCTAAGTATATGCCTACATCATGACAAGACATTAGATTCATGCATGAATGGGTACTAGATTTCACATAATGTTGTCAAGCTCCAAGATACCAAGTTCACGCCTAAGTCGACAGAACCTTGCTTCATCTAAAGGTTTGGTGAAGATATCTGCTAGTTGAAAATCTGTGCCAATGTGAGCAATGTGAATATCACCCTTTTCAACATGATCTCTCAAGAAATGATACCTAATATCAATGTGTTTGGTGGGGAGATGATATTTGGGGTTCTCAGCAATATTGATGGCACTTTCATTATCACACAGAAGAGGCACATTTCTATAGGTGATACCGTAATCCTCAAAGTTTGCCTCATCCATAACAACTGAGTTGCACAACTAGCGACAACAATGTATTCAGCTTCTGCGGTAGAGAGAGCAATACAATTTTGTTTCTTCGAGGACCAACTCACCAAGGATCGTCCAAGAAACTGACATGCACCGGATGTGGACTTACGATCCACTTTGTCTCCAGCCCAATCCGCATCCGTGTACCCAATGAGATCAAACTTAGCATCCTTGGGGTACCAGAGGCCCAACTTTGGGGTGTGAACAAGGTATCTAAGAATATGCTTAACCGCCTTATGATGACTTTCCATAGGGAAAGCTTGAAATCTAGCACACATGCATACACTAAACATGATGTCTGGTCTAGATGCACAAAGATAAAGCAATGAACCAATCATAGAGCGGTAAGTAGATGGGTCGAAAGGAGTACCATTTCTGTCTTCAGTGAGAGTAATTTTGGTTGGCATGGGTGTCTTGCATGGACTAGCATCAGACATACCAAACTTTTCTAGAATATCCTTGAGGTACTTTGCTTGAGATAAGAAAATTCCTTCTTGAAATTGTTGAATTTGAAATCCGAGAAAGAACTTCAAATCCGTATTGAGTGACATTTCAAAATTCTTGGTCATTGAAGCCGCAAACTTCTTGCACAAATGAATGTTAGGAGAACCAAAAATGATGTCATCTACATAGATTTGGCATAGGATCAAATCACCCTTGTCCCTCTTAGTAAAAAGAGTGGGATCAATCACCCCTCTCACAAAACCATCATCGAGTAAAAACTTCTTCAGATGATCATACCAAGCACGAGGTGCTTGTTTGAGGCCATACAAAGCCTTATGAAGTTTATACACATAGTCTTTGTGAAAAGGATCAACGAACCCGGGTGGTTGTGACACATATACTTCTTCTTGTAGAGGACCGTTAAGGAAAGCACTCTTCACATCCATTTGATGTAATGTAAAACCATTGAAAGTGGCATAAGCAAGTAAGATGCGAATGGATTCAAGACGGGCAACGGGGGCAAAGGTCTCACCAAAGTCCAAACCTTCAACTTGTGAGTACCCTTGTGCCACTAACCTTGCCTTGTTGAGGATGATTACACCATTTTCATCTTGCTTGTTCTTGAAAATCCATTTTGTTCCAATGACGTTGTGCTCGGTAGATGGCCTCTTGACTAATGACCATACTTGGTTGCGTTCAAAACTGTTCAACTCTTCTTGCATGGCAACAAGCCAATCGTTGTCCATCAATGCCTCTTGTACCTTGAGTGGCTCAATACTATACACAAACGAGAAGTGAGCACAAAAGTTTGTCAAATGTTTACGAGTGACTCTACCTTCCGAGATGCCGGTGAGGATTTTGTCAACATCAACACGACCGGCCACTCGAGGCATGATGGAGGTGAGGGTTTCACGAGGTTCAACTTCATGTCCATCATCCACATCTTCAACATATGGATCATTCATGTGTGGAGGAAGATCTTCTTGTTCATGTTGCATCTGTTGAGGTTCATCATCAATGATTGGACTTTCTTGTTCTTGCTCTTGATGATGATATTGTTCTTGATGATTATCATTAAGAGAGACTTGATCATCCTCTTCAACTTGGGCTAAGGGTATCCGTTGAACAATAGGAGCTTGTGGTGGTATGGATGTTGAGGTTGTTTGATGATGTGTGAGACCTCCATTTTCTTCTTCATCATCATGAGGTTCTTGTTCCATAGGAAGAAGTGCACCAACACCCATGGTTAGAATGTCTTGAGAAGAATCTTCTTCACCTACATCACTTAGATCAACTTGCTCCCCATGGGAGCCATTAAATTCATCAAACACCACGTCACAAGTTTCTACAACACATCCATTGGATTTGTTGTAGACTCTATAGGCGTGAGAGTTTGATCCATAACCAACAAATATACCCTCAATTGTTTTGGATTGAAATTTTCCTAACCGTTCCCTTTTGTTGAGAATGAAACATTTGCACCCAAACACACGAAAGTACTTGACATTTGGCTTGTTTCTAGTTAGCAGCTCATATGGAGTCTTTTCCAATATAGTGCAGAGGAAGAGCCGGTTTGATGCATGGCATGCTGTATTGACAGTTTCGGCCCAAAAACTATGTGGTGACTTGTATTCATCCAACATGGACCTTGCCATCTCTACAAGTGTACGGTTCTTCCATTCGGCTACACCATTTTGTTGAGGAGTGTATGGAGCTGAATATTGATGTTCAATCCCTTCATCACTAAGAAATTCTTCCAAAGTATAGTTCTTGAACTCAGAGCCATTGTCACTTCTTATTGCCCGGATTTCTTTGTAAAACTTGCGTTGGGCTTGCTTGGCAAAATCAATGAAGGTGATCTTCGTTTCGTCCTTGGACTTGAGGAAGAACACCCATGTATATCTTGAGTAATCATCAACAATGACAAGCCCATACTTTTTCCCACCAAGACTATCCCATGAAGGAGGCCCAAAAAGATCCACATGAAGGAGCTCCAGGGGCCTTGAAGTAGATACTATGTCCTTGGGTGGGTGCTTTGATTGATGTTGCTTCCCAGCTATGCATGCACTACATGCACGATCTTTCTCAAAAGAGACATTGTTTAGCCCAAGGATGTGATTCCCCTTTAAGAGATCTTGAAGATTTCTCATGCCGACATGGGCTAGCCGGCGATGCCATAGCCACCCCTTGTCAGCCTTGGCCATTAGACAAGTTGCATGGAATGTGCTCTCTTTCGAGAAATCAACCGTGTAAAGGTTGCCATCCAACTCTCCAACAAAAGCCACTTCGAGAGTATCTCTCTTAAAGACTTTCACATCCGTTAGTCCAAAAAGTGTATCATAACCAACAGAAGCCAATTGGCAAACAGAAAGCAAATGGTATTTAAGGGATTGGACAAGCATAACATTTGCAAGAGACATGTCGTTTGTGATAGCCACCTTGCCCAACCCGAGTACCTATCCTTTTGAACCTCCACCAAACATAATGCTCATGAATGGTTGAATAGCTTCCATGAAATCGTAGAGCAATTTGCTATCTCCGGTCATATGATTTGTACATCCACTATCAATCACCCATTTCACTCCACCGGAGAAGCTTACCTACACACAATTAGGACTTGGTTAGAGGCACCCATTTTGCAATGGGACCTCTCAAGTTAGTTACAAGGGTCTTAGGGACCCAAATAGCATAGAACCGGAATGCATTTCGAGGACCAACAAATTTTGCAAAAACTTCTCCATCCTTAGTCTTACGAAGTACATAGGAAGGAGGCATGAACTCTTTAGGCTTGTTGAGAGTGGGCATGCCCCTTGTGGCCTTCCCACTCACAACCTTACCTTTCTCCTTGTGCCCTTCTCTTACAAATGTTTCGTTTAGAGGAGTTGTGCACTTTTGGGAGGACGTCTTCTTCTTGCTTGTGCTCGGGTCAAACCCAAGTCCCTCTTTGGCAAACACCTCATTGTGTTGGCTCAAAATCTCATCAAGGTTCTTTTGCCCTTGAGCACATGTCATGAGACCTTTCTCAATTTGAGCCTTGAGAAAATGATTTTCCTCAAGAATAGATACTAGATCACTACTAGAGTTAGTAGCACAAGCATCAACATTTATAATAGGGGAAGAGTAAGCCTTGGCTAAAGTTTCAAGATAAGTAAGTTTGAGCGTCTCAAAACTCTTTCTAAGAACGGTGAGCTCTCCTTCCTTAGTCTTGAGAGACACGGATAGAAGCTCACAATCCTTAGATAGAGAAGCATGAGACTTCACAAGCTTACTTTTATCATTCATTAACTCTTCGCAAGAGTCAATAGCCTTTTTCAAGGAGGCAAGATCATTTGTGTGAACATCAATATTTGCACCAATTTTTAAGCATAGTTCATCATTTCGTGCTTCCTCATATTGGACTTTTCGCTCAAGGATTTCACACTTTTCCTTTTCCTCGGTGACGAGGGTTTCGAGTTCCTTAATGGTGATGGTGTGCTTACTCACCATCTCCATAAGCATACGAAACATAGTGAGTTTCTTTCCTTTGAGGGAGCACATAGTGGTGATCATCTAGATCATCATCCTCATAGCTATCCTCCGCATCAATATACTCATCACTAGAAGTAGAAGGTGTGAAAAGAGGAGGATTTGATCGTGGAGTTACCTTGACCTTGTCAGAAGAGTTTTTGTCCTCTCCTTCTTCAACCATGGCCTTTGCCATTAGGCACTTGTGAGCGTTGCCCTTGTAATCTTTCATGTAGTTGTAGGTGACCACGTCACCACTCTTGTTTACTAACCTCAACGTGTTTTGAGAGTCTTGAGAAACTCCGGCAACACCACTAACATCATCCGGATCAGATTCTTCTTGAGCAACCATTGCCATTCCATCTCTCTTCTTGAGCTTGGAGTTCAAAGGATTTGGCAACTTCTTCTTGGGAAAGGTCTTGGGAAACCTTGGTTTATCTTCTCTCTTCTCATAAGGGCACTCGTTGGAGAAGTGATTGGTTTCTTCACAGTTGTAGCATTTTCTTACTTTCTTCTTTTGAAATCTTCCCTTGAATTTTCCGGCGCTAAACTTCTTGACAAAAAGAGCCATGTCTTCATACGAAGGGCCCTCGTCGGATTCAATCTCATTACCATCTTCATCATCTTCATCTTCTTCTTCTTCTTCACTTTGCTCATCTTCACATACTTGCTTGGCCTTCAATGCAAGATTGATCTTTGATGATGGTGAACCATGCATGGCAAGGTGTTTTGTCGCATTGGCCTTTGACTCTTCAAATAGTTGGAAGGTGGATATGATGTCATCTGTAGTCATTTCCTTGAAGGTATGGTGTTGTCTTATGTCCCACACCATTTGATGATGATATGGAGCAAGAGCATGAAGCAACTTATCCACAAGAAACCTCTTAGTCATATTGAATCCATCTTGTGTCTTGTCACACTCACATGACTCAATATCCGCAGTGAGAGTCATGAGACGCTCAAGGAGTTGATTGGGGGTTTCACCTTTTTCCATACAAAAGTTTTGCAATTGCCCCTTGGCAATTTTATATTGAGCACTCCGGAGGGTAGAAGTGCTAGTCCTGGATCATATAATACTTTCCCATAGTTCCTTGGCACTTCTGATGTGTATGAACGGTCTCCTTTGCTTTTCATCCATACCTCTCCTTATACACATGATTGCCATGTCATTGAGGTTCTTGTCATATATTTCTCTTGGTGTGGGGTTCTTTGGATCAACCACATGGTAGCCATACTCTATAATCTCCAGCATCTCATCGTTTCCATGTCGAAGATGATCCTGCATAGCAACTTTCCACAAAGCAAAATCGGAAGTAGCAGAAAGTAAAGGAGGTTTGCCTTGAGGATTATATCTTGGTTTCTCAACCTGAGGTCTTGCATAAAGCCAAGGAACACTGGTGTGTTCATTGCTAGGAGGTTGTTGACCAAGTGATGATGTAGGCACGGTTGGCCTCAAACCCACACCACTTGAGTGTGGTGCAAGCACCGCGGACAACGTGGCTAATCTCAGTTGGACCAAGGCCTCAAGAGAAGCATCATGCTCCTCTTTTTGCTTAGCAAGGGCCCGTTCTAGATCCTGAGACGTAAAGGACTTGACTTTAGAGGAAACCTCGCCTTTATCCTTAGGATCTACAACCAGGGGGTCCCATCTGGGTTCATCTCGCTCTAGGGCGGTTAAGCCACAAGAATAGAGCACGAGGCTCTGATACCAATTGAAAGGATCGAGATGGACCTAAAGGGGGGGTGAATAGGTACAATTACAAATTTTAATTGTTACTTGGCAATTTTAGGCAATAATGAGGAATATGAAGATGAGCCTAACAATTGCACGTGAGCACAAAGTACTAAGCAAACAATAACAAACACGTAAGTAGGCAGGCACAATATAATGTACGTAAGTCTAATGAGACAAGTAACCACAAGTAGAGAGTTAGGGGTAGGAATAACCGCAACTCCGGGAGACGAGGATGTATGCCGATGTTCACTTCCTTGGAGGGAAGCTAGTCACCATTAGAGGGGTGGAAGTTACCACGAAGGCACACCTACGCCACGAAGGCTCACCCTATTCTCCCTTTGAGACAACACCACGGAGGCGTTTCTCAACCACTAGTGGTAGACCTTGGGGTGGTCTCCAAACCCTCACAAACTTTTCCGAGGGTAATCACAAAGTTTGATTCCTCTCCGAATGACTCCTACCGCCTAGGAGTCTCCAACCTCCAAGAGTAACAAGAACGATGGGAAAAAAGCTCAAAACTTGCTCAAGTCACGAATTCCTTTGGTGCAAAGAAGGGGAAGGAGTGGATCTATCACTTGATTGGAGAACTTCTCTCAAATGCTCCTAGAACACTTGGGAATCTAGGATTTAGTGTGGATGAATGAGAGAGAGAGTGAGGAGTGTTCTTGAGAGGCTCAAAGTGAATGGTCAACCTTATCCCGTGGAAGGGAAAGGTATATATATATATAGGTGGTGGGAAGAAGTGACCGTTTGGGGTACAGGATGGCCGGACGTCCGAAGAACGTCGGACGTCCGGAGGCCCAAATAGGTCCGGACGTCTGACAGCCATCGGACGACCGGCCGCTGTGAAAAGTGTGACCCACAACCCAGTGTACATGATACGGACGTCCGAGCGGGGCCGGACATCCGTAAAAACGCTTCTGTTGTGAAAGTGTCGGACGTCCGGAGGGTTCCGGACATCCGTAGAAATGTTTCTGTTGTGGAAGTGTCGGACGTCCGGAGGGTTTCGGACATCCGTATAAATGCTTCTGTTGTGGAAGTGTCCGGACGTCCGGGCAATCAGGAAGGACCGGACGTCCGTAGAACACCGGACTTCCGAAGGCAAGGTATAGAGATAGTAGCTTTTGAGCAAGTTTTTCACTAGATCCATCGATCCCCTCTTAATAGTGTGGGATCCCTATACTCAAGAACAAACCATAAATGAAGTCAACATCTTGTATCTCCATTCTTGAGTTATATGCTTTTTGTCCCTAGTCATGATCCATGCACACAGTCTTTGGAACATAATCCTGAGATATACTTGATAAACATGATTAGTCCCGAGCATATGTGTTGTCATCAACATCAAAATATGATTAAGGGCATGATTGCACTTTCAGTTATCAATGACATCCAATGTCCATGGTCAGGAAACCATAACCATCTATTGATCAACGAGCTAGTCAACTAGAGGCTCACTAGGGACATGTTGTGGTCTATATATTCACACATGTATTACGGTTTCAAGTTAATACAATTATAGCATGAACAATAGACAATTATCATGAACAAGGAAATATAATAATAACCATTTTATTATTGCCTCTAGGGCATATTTCCAACACATCCATCTTGCACTCCTTGTTCAAAAAACAAACAACAATGGAGATTAATCATCCTCGACATGCCGAAGATGAATTGCATCTCATATCAGTGATGTTCTATCCCCCCCTCTCTCACTCACTTACTTGCATGTGCACTTGCACACGCGCACATACACATGAAGAGATGACTTACACACACAAATAGAATATGACTAAATATAAATGGAAAACATAATTTCCTTTTTTGTGATTGAAGATAAACAACTTTATGACAACAACATACATTAATAAGTACTATATAGTGTTGATAAGTAGTCTAATTTGATTCTATGCATGTTAATTAAGGGAGTAACTATTGATATTTTTGTGTGTTCATTTAACCAACTCCATACATCTTCAATGCTATGCTTGTAGAAGTTTCTTCTCCTTGCTTTGCTCATTGCGATCAATGATGTTGCTTCTTCTACATGTTTATAGCTCTCTCTCTCTCTCTCTCTCTCTCTCTCTCTATATATATATATATATATATATATATATATATATATATATATATACCACCAAGGGGCCTCACTTGATGGTGAAGAAATCTATGTTGGAGATGTTGGACCTCGGACATCGGGGCAGGTCGTTTATAATTGATGTATAAATGCATAGCACACCTTTCCCTATCAGCTTGAATTTTTGAGTGAACTGACTGGTGCATGCCGTTCTATACGGTATCAGAGCCAAGAGGTCTTGAGCTTAAGACTCGGCTAGCGTAATTAAATTGTAGCTCACTTTTGGTCCACGTTTAGGTTCGAGGGAGCCGTACGTGAGGGGGGTGTTGGCATATAAATGCACACCTTTCCCCATCAGCTTGAGATTCTTGGTGAACCGGCTAGTGCATGCAGTTCTACAATTTAATTCTAGGAAATTCGATACTAGTGGAGGGTGGGTAAATCGCATCCCCAAAACGAAAAGACCGATCGATGGTCTTATGGCAAGTCATGTGGCTTCCTTTGTATTTCCAATATATGTAAATCTGAACTTGTCATATGCGATTGCTGAATGTGATGTTGTTCTGTTGGCATGGTTCCATCGAGTGTGTGATGGGTTCTTGTTCTGTTGTTGGGTGTTGCCTCTTGGCCCGTATTGTCTGCCATGTTGCTATGTATGTGAAAGATGCAATCAAAGTGCTTTCGGCTACAAATGTTTCTGGTTCATCATCATAAGGAGTTGGTAAGCACATAACCGATTTGATTTTCTTTTAGGATACATTTGCTATGACTTGCCAATGTATATGGTATTTCTTGTCAAACAGTTGTCATTCAATAGGATATTGTAAAAAGATATCATCACTTGCCTTGTTGAAGTTCCAACATCAACATGATTATTTACCATTCTTCTTTTTCCTTAGTCGTAAGCATCTTAGCTCTCTGCCAACCAGTCAGTTAAGGCTTAGGGATACCATATTTTAAATCGGAGCATATACTTGTTGTGGAAGTTTTGGATACAAAGTCTTGATAGACAAAGAGAACGTCCATGCCCATGAACGTCAAAGAAGACTTTAACATTAGAAAGATGAAGAAATAACATGACAAACTCTAGTATTAGAATCTTGATGTCGTAACTAATCATGCAAGTTTTTTACCAGAAATACCCTATCACATATCAAAAACAGTCCGTCATAATCAGCCTCGTGTTCTTTGGCCTCCTCGCGGCAGAAAACTCGATATATGAAAGTTTGCTCAAATACAAAGGAACTTAAACTATGCACAACATTCTTAAGGCCACACAAGGCATTGTACAAAGAGAGTATTTTTCATATAGAAAGTTAGCACCTAGATGACAAGAAAAAAAATTGCTCCGCTTTGTTACTGACCACCAATGAACTTTATTTCTATACCTGCACGTGCGAAAGAAAACAGTCTGCAATGACTACTACTAGTATACAGTAGTACTTACTATACGGTAGCTATCCTTTAGTGCTCGTATGGGCTAGCGGACGAGTGCACAACCCTCTACATGACACATGTGAGCATGAGGCCCATTTATAAGATCTTAAGAACCTAGCATGCACAAGTGTAAGATCTTAAGAACCTAGCATGCATAAGTAGTTGCTCAAAAAAGCATGCACAAGTTTAGTCTCATCCCGCCCATCGACAATGGTTTAGACAAATATATGATGAAGAGTAATGCTACATCTATGTAACCGATCTTACGTGATTAACATAAAGGATTAAGGCCAACTACATTCCTCATTTATATATGATCACAAAAGACAGTACTACAGTCCCCATGAGAACCGGTTTTTTTCCTCTGGCCCTCGTCCCCCACCTCAGCCTCCCCCGCGGCGCCCACAAGGGACTCGTCCCTCGCCTCCACCTCCCTCGCATGCGGCCGCTGTGTTTCGTTTACTGCGACGACAAGGGCAAGTTTGTTGTGAATCCTGAAGATAGTCATTGCGCTGCATTTATCAAAGGCCCCATCGGGGTCGTCTCCGTCAGAGGCTGCCAGGAACAACTTTCTTGTTCAACCAGGTATCCTTGGTGGAGCATCTGAACTTGTGCTCCCACCTTGCCATAGACGATGTCGAACTTATATGCTTTCATATTGATTATTTTACTATCTTCTAGCCATGCCGACTATGCCTACTTACAAACTAGTATTCATGCTAATTACAAAGTAGTTACACGCAATATTGTTTATACTAAACATTATTACTTTTGGTTTATAAATTATTATATTGCAAAATCTAAAATAAACATTATTACTTTTGGTACATAAATTATTATGTTGCAAATCTAAAATATGTTTATAATTTATCACGCAAATCTTAAATTATATTTGTTGTTGTATTTAATAAAACAAACCACAAATCTTAAATCTAATTTCAAATTATGTTTACATTGACAGATTTTGCTAGATTGGACACCCATTTGAGTATAGGAAAAACATAAAAAAGGCAAATTCACATTCATATGTGTAACACAATGTGTTTACAAATGTATTTTCTTTGTAGTATTTTTAAAGGACTTACACAATGTATGGTCTAACAAATACTTTAAGAGAAATTTGCAAGTATGGTTGTCAAGCTTATAGAAAATTCTAGAGGCTGCAGGGGATGAACAAATGGTTCGTCCTCGAATCCCCATATTTTCTCACCTTCTAGCTGGCACTACTCGGTCATTCGTTTTTCTTGTGCTCATTCAAGTTGTTTTTTTGCTCCGTCCATGATTACATGACAATAATTTTTGTAACATGTGAAATAATTAGAACCTGGTCTAAGTACAAAACAATTTTTTGTACTTGGTTCAATTTATTGCTATATATTTTATGGAATTGTTGCACCATTTAGTTGATATAATTTAGCGCCTTCGAGACACCGCAGACTCCAACCACGCAGCCGCCAAACGCCTACCAAGGGAGCGAGCTCGCCCCAAAACTCACCAAAGGTGGCACCTTCATGAAGGTGACAACGCCACGGGCGTCGCTGCCGCCCAATCCAGAAGGATTTGGGCTTTCGCCCGGTAACGAGCAGGGGAGAAAGGCAAAAGGGGGAGGGGAGTACCATAACGGCGCCTATAGGTAGGGGACGGCGCCCGCGGGCGTCGCCGCCGTCGTGGCTGGCTGAATCGGCCTGGATTTCTCCGGGCACTACACCACCCCCTGCCCCATCTTTGAACCCGGCGTCGACATCCTGGGACGACCAAAGACCGGATCTGAAAGGGGACCCGAGCGTTGGAGGCGAAGGCGTCCAGCAGCCTCAACCCGCCGCCGCCTTGCCGCCCGCGCGGCCAAGGCAGTCGGCCAGCACCCGCGGCCGCCGTTGGCTGAGGACTGCGTCACGCCACCACCCGAGGCCGCCGCCTCGGCTCGAGGGCTCCCCGTGCACGACGGAGCAGGAAAATCCTCGCTGCCACCTTCCCCGCGGCCGCACGGCGTGCCGGCGACCCCCTCCAATGGCGACGAGGTGGAGGAGAAGGGGAGGGAGGCCGGAGGCGGGCTAGGGTTGGCGCCGCCTGAGTCACCCCTGCGGGAGCGACACGGGGGCCAAGGGGGAGTCTCCAGTCAACACCCGTCATTCAAATGCATACTAACTGAACTAAGGAACAATGTACAATGGGTAGCTGCACATTACTTTCCTTTTCTTCATATATACTTGAGGTTCATCTTGCATAAAGTAACAAGTATCTATTTATTACTTGGAATTATAATGAACTAACATCATAAACCTGAAGTTGTGCAACACTGACCATCTTTGATATTAATAATAAACGGAACAAATTCTCCATCTTTGCATTGGTAAGGCTAAAACACATATATCAGACACCAAATTACTAGCCCTTGAAATGTGCCAACTAAAATGAAGTACCGGCTTGGATGTCCTCTGCTCAATCATGCAATGTTCAAACTTACAGAATTCGTGAGGATACTGTATATTTGTCAACATTCTCTATGCAATCTAAGTGAAAAATGCAAGCCTAAACCTATGTTGAATATAGATCGGGAACCAAAAGTGGTCGGTCACAAGCGAATATTGGATGAAATAAAAAAAGCAGAGGATGTCATAGATGAGGAAGGCAGAGGTACAAGTGCTCACTTAAGAGGTTCATTGGTGATACAGTGGTCGCAGTGCAGGTCAGCCACCACCGTCGCGCAGCAGAGGAGGTCGCCACAAGATGCACAACTGCGGCGGAGAGGCGGCAGAGGAGGTCGGGGTCGCCACCATCCAGCCCAACCCGCATGAGCACCGAGCTAGGGGACGCCATCCAGGAGGCGGAGAGGCGCGATGAGGGACGCTCTCCGATGGAGAGGAGCCACCGGAGATGCGCCGGCGATGGACGAGATGTTGCAATCGAAACCCTAACCATGGGCTAGGGGTCATGGGCGAGCGCCGGAGACCGGTAGTGGCGAATCCAGCCAGACTGGAGGAGGGAGGGGTTGGAAACTAGGCCGTCGGTGTGTTGTGAGTGGTGAACGTTGCCGGAATCGACATACGTTGGGTCGCACGAGAGAGAAAGAGAGAGAAAAGAGAGTTAGGTTGCGAGAGGGGTGGATGGGTGGGGGATGCGGAGGATCTGACACGTGTTAGAGCTGCGAGGTGAGAGGAGGGGTGGGGGAGGGCCGATGACGAGCTGTGGGAGGAGGGATGGGAAGAGGCGGTGGGTGTCGGCGATAGGGAATCGGAAGGTGTCTGCATGGAGGAGGAAGAGAGGAGGGGACCGAGGAGGAATGTGTTAGGGTTAGCGTTTTATATACGGAGCGATTGGGCGGGCTTTAGACGGGCTTTCAGTGCTGTAGCAGACCGTCCATGACAGTTTCTTATATTGTCACCGCAAATCTGTCATGTATTAACATATTTCTTGTAGTGTTGCCGTAGACGATGTCGAACTTATATGTTTTCATATTGATTATTTTACTACCTTCTAGCCATGCCGACTATGCCTACTTACAAACTAGTATTTATGCTAATTACAAAGTAGTTACACTACAATATTGTTTATACTAAACATTATTACTTTTGGTTTATAAATTATTATGTTGCAAAAAATAAAATAAATATTATTAGTTTTGGTACATAAATTATTATGTTGCAAATCTAAAATATGTTTATAATTTTATCATGCAAATCTTAAATTATATTTGTTGTTGTATTTAATAAAACAAAACAAAAATCTTAAATCTACTTTCAAATTATGTTTACATTGACAGATTTCGCTAGATTGGACACCCATTTGAGTATAGGAAAAACAACAAAAGGCAAATTCACATTCATATGTGTAACACAAAGTGTTTGCAAATGTATTTTCTTTGTAGTATTTTTAAAGGACTTACACAATGTATGGTCTAACAAATACTTTAAGAGAAATTTGCAAGTATGGTTGTCAAGCTTATAGAAAATTCTAGAGGCTGCAGGGGATGAACAAATGGTTCGTCCTCGAATCCCCATATTTTCTCACCTTCTAGCTGGCACTACTCGGTCATTCGTTTTTCTTGTGCTCATTCAAGTTGTTTTTTTTTGCTCCGTCCATGATTACATGACAATAATTTTTGTAACATGTGAAATAATTAGAACCTGGTCTAAGTACAAAACAATTTTTTGTACTTGGTTCAATTTATTGCTATATATTTTATGGAATTGTTGCACCATTTAGTTGATATAATTTAGCAAAATAAAACACAACATATGTGTGACCTCTATGTTTGGACCATGCAATGAAACTAAAAAACGGCTTGCCCCATTGTCCGGAAAGAGTAACATCAGCACAGACCAATGATAAGAAGAAATCTGATACACTATCGAAGATTGCATAATCTAGAGGCCAAAGATAATAATGAACCTAGATCGAGCATAAGGGAAGATGAGAGTAACTTCAGCACAGAGGCTTACTTTTGCCTTGTTTGCTGAAGGAATGAGCGGGCAAGCAGGCTGAACTGTTTCATGACTCCGTATTTTACATCAAAACATACAACAGAAACCTTGCTCTAGAATGGGCATTCAAACCATGGGGCAGCGTTCTTGATACAGGCAATTAACATTTGCAAGCATACGCAGCAACTTAACAATAACACCAACAAGCCAATTTGAATTGGATTGGTAGACTGGTGATGTAAGACATCAAACCATTGTTGTTGTTTGTAAAGAAGATGCTCACATTATTACTCAACAGAAAAGCAACCAACAAACTGACGTTCATCCAATTTATTTTATTTGACCTCAACTCATCCATTTATATGTATATATCCCTCACTCTAGAGGCGGGGCTGATGCAAACAACATAACATCTCTAACTCCAAGTCTCTAACATTGCTACAAGGAGTAAGATGTCATTTTTCCGGAGGCCTACACCCCATATAAACTGTCTACCTGAGACTGTCCCTTAGCCCGTGGGTCCGACACAAGGTTAGAATCCGAGCTCTTCTAGAGTGGTATCTCACTGATGGCTCGCCCTCCCCCCTGGAAGGGGGCCTTCTTTGCCTTCCACCTAAGCTGCGTAGGAAAGGCCCAAAGCCAATCCCAGGGAACAGTAAAGCTTTATTGTCGTGCTACGCCCCATCCCGTCGGCTTAGGGAGAGTGCAATCCATCATGTCATACTCCTCGACAAAACAATATGAATCTTGCAAACATCAGAAAAATAAAATGACACCCTTGTCGCCCGTTTGTCGCATGATTCAGGCAGGGGCATGGGTGGCAATTACCCGTACTACACTGCCTGTTCAAAACAGAACTACCAGGGATATATGACAATTCAGGCAACCAAATCCCAACGGAAACAGAAATATTTGGTCAACCAGATTACATGTCCTGGCTGTAGAAATCCAAAAACTTGCAAACAAACTGCAACCACCAAGGAGGGACACACTAGCTAAATTCGAGATATTCACCATGTCCACCGCCCCAGCAGGCAGAGCAACACAACACACGAAACCTAGAGGAAGAGAAGAGACAGGATGGGGCTTACATGGACCCGACATACTCGAGTATGTCAAGTGATCTTTGACTTGGATCACTTCTTTGTTACCAATGGTGGTAAGAGATTGGACACGCATTTGAGTAATATCACAACACATGCATATGCATAACCTATGCTGAAAGCGGAATATTTTAGCAATCCCTTGCCCAAATATACAATCTTACATTAATTATTTCTCGGTTACGACGCAGTCACAAATACAAATAGTGAGAGTTGTTCACATAAGTCAAATCGGGCGAGCGTTACATGTTCTAATCATCTTTCTTCATTTCTGTGGTAGCACTCTGGGGTTCCACCAGAGGATTTGCACTTGCAACATGAGGATTTGCTACTGGTTTTGATTCACCCGCCACACCCTACAAAGAAAGAGTGCACTGTAAATTTAAAAGCACTTAACAGGCTAAGCTCAAAGGTAACTGCTACTGAAAATCAATAAGCTTAATGGAGTGCTTGGTTAGGCTCAACTCTGGCTTTTGGATTTCGGCTTATAAGCCAGAACAAAGCACCTATTTATGTGCTTCTGGCTTCCACATAATTAGGTTTTCTTTTGGCTTATATAAGCCAAAATCCAAAATCAAAGTTAAGCCTAAACAAGCTAACAGCTGGACCATTTATTCTCCATAGACCGTTGTGAGATTATCATGTAGCTAAGGGAAGCAAAGGATGGGTGCAGTTTAGCTGCTACAGTATCTGTCAGACTTTTGGTACGATGCTGAGTGAAACAAATGTATTTGGCTGTACTTTTTTTTTTTGAATTTTCAAGGGGGGAGTTTCCCCACCTGAATCTTTCATATATCATGTACAGCAAGGATAAACTAGGAAAGAATGCATAATCTGGACGACCAAACGGTAAGCAGGAATCTATGTTTTACACAAGCATAAGGGCAGAAAGGAGTAACATCAGCAGTGAGGCTTACTTCAGTCTTGTTTGCTGCAGGCTTGAACGGGCAGGCAGCTGGGACTCTCTCGGGCCTCCTGTATTCCCATCCAAGCATGCGATAAACCTTGCTCTGCGATGCGCATTCAGACCATGGGTCAGTGTTCATAAAACAGGGAGCACACAGTTGTAAGCATACTCACTTAAGAGTAACAGAAACACATATACTTTTCTTCAGACGATCTCAACATGAGAACGGATTCCACTATCATCAAGAGCAACAGCAACATGCCAATTTTTTCAGGCAATAATACATCGTCAAACAATCATCCTTGGATGTAAAGGCGCACATCACTTGGCAGAGGAACAATCAAAACATGAGTAGAAATCAAACTGATGCATCTAGAGCGACGCAGACACTATTTGATCCTCACAACCCTCGAGTCCTCGACGAACACTAGGCATCTCACAATCTCAGCAATTTGATGAACCCTGCCACCGTTTGCAAGCGCGATAATCCTCATGGCCACTTTGCTTTTTGACACAGCGTCCCATTTAATTTGAGTTTATTCATGTGATAGCTTTGGTGCTGCTAGCTATGTTAGTTAGACGCATGATAAAATTCATTCATCTCACAACCAACAGAGCTAGGTAGCATCACCAACGAAATCTCGCAACCGGTGGCCAATTCAGGACGGCCCGACTGACCACCTACGCGCGCTGCTGCTGCTGGCACCACGAATCCGAGAACCGAGGAGAAACCAGATGAATCGACGGCACCAGATTCGACACCGGCACCAACCGGCGCGAGGAAGGGGAGGGGGGCGGAGGGCTTACGAGGAGGAGGTCGAAGAGGTAGGGGAGCGCGTTGACGAAGGGGATGAGGAAGAGCGGGATCAGGCACGCCACGCACACCTGGCATCAGCAGCAGATGAGATCAAATCAGTCAGTCAGATCGGAGCGGAACCGGCGCCGGAGGATTCGCGCGCGGATCGGCGGCCGCCGCGGCGGGACTCACCATGGCGGGGGATCGGGGCGGGAGGGAGGGAGGGCGGAGGAAGCAGTGAGTCGTCTGGATTTTGACCGGATCGGGTCGGCTCCGTTGGTCTGAGGAGGAAGAAGACGGAGAAGGTGGGTGGGGTGTTGGGGGAGGAGTCAGCGGCGCGTGCGCGTCGGCTTTGTTCGTTCGTTCGCCGCCGCTCGGGGGCCCGCGGCCCAGGAAGTGTTGTTCGTCTTCTGCTGTGAGAAAACGAGCGTGTTCATGGTTCATGATACTATTTCACCCAAAACGATTCTCAAATAGTATATGATATACTCCATCCGTTTGAAATTACTTGTCACAGAAATGGATGTATCTAGACGTGTTTTAGTTCCAGATACATCCAATTTTTGCGATTCCGAATGGAGGGAGTATATTTCATTGAAATATCACAACTATGAAAATCAAAATAGCTAACCCTTGTTTTAATTCAATCATTTCTTTCATCGTTGAGAATTAGGCAACGCGGTATCCTTCGATTTTAAGCACTGAGCATGTTTAGCCCTTTTATTTTCCCCGCGAAAAGAGTAATGACACATTTCAGAAAAAGAAAGTAACGACACCACGTAATCAGAACCCGGGTAAACAAATCGCACCATTGGTTTTACGGGCAATTACGCCTACCCCCGTCTACCCAAGCCCTTGGTTCCACTTCATCATCGCCCCGCTCCGCTCTCTTCCCCTCCCCACTACCACCTTCGCCGGCCTAAATCATCCAGCGAGTAGCAGGACTGGAACTTCCGCTGTCCTTTGAACTAAACTACCCCTCGGAGTATCTCGCGAGCCACCGAGCAGGGGAGCAACACCGGCCACCGATCTGCTCCACAATGCCATCGGGGTGGGAGCATCCATGTTCTTCTTTCCACATCATCATCTTTTTTCCATGTCGTCCTCCTCCCCCAACATCAGCCCTTCGCAAAGATCTCGACGTGCCCTTCCCCCGGTCCCCTTTCCTCACATTTCCATTAAAACCAGGGTTAGACTTCTCTTTCATTGTTTTCTTGTTGATTTGCTGCTGATTCAACGAGTAATTGTAGCTCATGATGTTGTTTTCCCACAGATTGTGCCCGCTCTGTGCACATGTGTTTTGATTTGTAATGTCGGCCGTTACTAAATTATTATTGCCACACATTTGAAATTGGACATGGCGAACAATGGTTATTCAAAATGTTGCTGCCTTGAAGCAATAGTAAGAAGGGGCAATTGTAGCAATTTTAGAAACTAAAGAGTTTTAAACCATAGGCCTCCCATGCCTTGGAGTTGTGTCATGTCTTTCCATGATACCCAGTGTGGTTTTCGCTGACCATCTCTACTTCCCCATCAAATTTTTCTGATTACCATGTTTAGTTTTCACATAGACCCCTTGGGAGTTTGAAGCAAGACATAGAGTAAACTGGCAGAGCTTGGGCTACGCCCTTGACCAAAACTTCTTTACCAGCCATTGACATGGTTCACTCAATCCGTCACTAGATCCTGCTCCAAAGGCGGTCTTTTAAATATTTAAATTCCCCATTCTTCGATGACCCCACATCAGATGGTGTCCCAAGATATTCTTCATTCGACGTCTCATTCGGAACTTGCAGCGAGCCTTTCTATCTCCGTTCTAATATTTTGAAACCTTTTACTGAAGTAGATTGATGACTTGTCAAAATTTATCCGTTACCCTATAGGTTGTAGCCATGCAGTCCACTAAGCATCCAACACCTGGTGCACCTCTGGTACTCCCACACCATTAGCCTCGAAGAACAACAGGTTGTCATCTGCGAATAAAATATGGCTTATCTGTGGGGTCAAAGGGGCTATTTGTGGACCATGAAGATCGGATGACTCACTTTTTTTTTTGGAAGAGATGGTGCACAAATTCCTTTTTTTCAGAATGGTGCGCAAATTCCTTGTTTTTTTTCTCTAGAATACAAATTCCTTGTTTTTTTTTAGACAGGAGAGGAGAGGAAAGGTCGGCGTAGCCTGCCCGGCCCAAACAAAACATCGAGCTCCCGGGCCGAATCCGCTTCTAGGCCCTTCCCTCCCTCTCTCTCGCCCCGTTTCATCTTCACCGAGTCCAGCTGCACGACGAGCGCGCGGCGGCGGCGGCGGCGGAACCCCGGCGGCGACGGCGGCCCAGGTGAGCTTCTGTCCGTGCCCGGACCCTCGCTCCACCCCGTATCCTCCCCGCACCTCCGCTCCCGCGCCCCCTCGTGCTCCTCTCCCATGGCGCCTCCTCCCTCCCTCCCACCAGCGCCCCCCTCCCATGGCGCGCGCCCCCCTCCGTCCCCATCCCTCGTCCCATGGCGGCCCCTCCCGCCTCATTCCGTCCACCCGTGGCGCCGCCTCCTCTCCGCCGTGGCTCCTCTCGCTGGCCTTCTCCCTCTCCGCTCTGAACCCTAGAACGGCACGGCCAGCAGGGTCCCGAATCCTAACCGGTTCTCACCTGTCGCAGGTTAATCCAATCCGGAGCTAGCGAAATCAGCAAAAACCGCAGCAATCAAACCAGGAAACGGTAATAGCACTGCCGCGCCTTCTGATATTCTGCAGTTGATTTCTGTGGCTAGATGCATACCAACTGAACTGAACCATGTGTCCTGTTTTTCTTATTTGGTGTGTCGTCTGATGATTGAAACTCATGTAGTATGTTCATTTGCGCTCTCTACTCAACTAGATTGCTGCTGTGCTGCTGAATTTTCTTATGTTCTCTTTTGTAATTATGTGTAGCTGGATGGTGGTCGAAACTGAACCAAGCATTGATTTTTTATGCCCATGGACACAGACATTGGGGAAAGCAATTCTGTGCTTGCAGCACTGTCAGTAGTCCGAGTCCATCGCCGAGCATCTAATTTTAATTGTATTAATGTTGAACTTGATAGGGTTTCTGCTTTGTGATGGAAACATATTTTGCAAAAGGCATTTATCCGCTTCAGTATGCTTTTGTAAGGCATTTTTTTATGTGAGATATCCTTTTTTTAGCATGTCATAAGTTAGCACCCCACCCTTGGTCATCCCTGGGTCTCCCACTGCTGCGATTCATGAACCCTCACGGTTTGCCCCTTATTTCTCCTTCTGAATTGATTTTGTGATACTTTCAGGTGAGGAATGGCTTCTACTGTGGACCGGAGGGATCAATCCTCCCGGAGGTCAGGGCACACGAGGTCTCGTTCTCCAGCGAAGGAGCGCGTATCGCCTCCACGCAAGCAGAGCCCGCCAGCTCGGAGGGAGAGGTCACGGCCTGAGAGGACTGGCTCGCCTAGGAGGCCGGGGCACACAAGGTCCCGTTCTCCGGCCAGGGAGCGTGTGTCGCCTCCACGCAAGCACAGCTCGTCAGCTCGGAGGGAGAGCTCAAATGCTGAGAGGAGTGGCTCGCCTAGGAGGCGGTCCCCTGTCAAGGCTAGCCTTTCACACAGGGAGAGGTCGCCACAGAGAGAGAAGGTGAAGGAACGGGTGAGGTCGCCGAAACACGCACGGTCGCCGTCACCTGCTGGGAAACGGGAGTCTCGGTCGCTCTCACCACGTTCCAAGCGACTAAGGAGAGCTCAGGCTGAGCGGGAAGGGGCAGATGTAACTGAGGGCGACCGTCGGAGACCTCCCAGTAGTGAAGACCGGGGCACACGGAAGCACAGGGAGCGTGATGAGGGGAGGGATGCGTCAAGGGATAGGAAGGTGGAGCCAAAAGATGATAGGAGTGCCTTCACAGGTAGAAGACTGGACGATGATGATGATGGAAGGGGTCACTCAAGAGATAGAAGAACTGACAGGGATGATAGGTCAGGTGCTTCGAGAGAGGCACGATCAGGCCGGGACGACGACAGACATGATTCAAAAGGGAAAAGGTCAGACCCGGACCGAAAAGGTGGTTCCAGGGAGCAAAGGACAGACCAAAGTCCCAGAAGGGATTCCGTGGGAGATAGAATGGCAGACCGGGATGAGAGCAATGGTGGATCAGGACGATCATCTAGGCGTGGCCGATCAGGGTCTCCAGAAGAGCATAGACATAGGGGCAGGCATGAATCTCACACATCACCAAGGGCATCCAGAAGTGCAGCACATCGTGAGGTGTGTGGTGATACCCAACCCTTTTCCTCATATCTCTTCATAATTCCATATGTTACTTGGCTACCTGTCTTCTTTTGTGCATTTATGTTGTTGCTACCCAATATGTGATAAGGTCTACCAATATGAACAGGATGTCAGAAAATCATTTGATACCTTCGAATATCAATTGGCTGCTGTGCAACTTGTGTAGCCAGTAGCTCACACTTCATTATACATACCATACACTAACCATGACCCATTTGAACCCTCCTGTCTGCAGATTCTATAGGATATAACTATTAGTCATATACCATCTCAATTTTAAACTAATATGGTACTTTCATGTTTGCTATTATATTGTGGCGTGTAGACTTCAGTCTGAAAGTTGCTTTTGATTTGTTTCAGGATACAAGCTCTAGAGTGGATGTAGCATCCCGGTGAGTGTTCAAAACTCTTGACTTATGGACTTTTTTATATTCTCAAAAGAAGGTTTGTTTATTACAGTTTTCTGTTTGTTGATATAAGCACATATATTAAGGGAAATTATATATCATTGTAATGATTAATTTTGATCTATATTAAGCTGGTCCTCTACCTGAGCAATGTTTTAGTGAGACCAGCTAGATGTTGAACATACTTCATGCTCAAAATGAACACACATTTTTCTTTTGTATTCACCACTGTCCAGATACAATATTGCCCAAATTTGTATCAGCTAAGGGCAAAGGGCATAATCCTTTGTTGTCACAGGAAATAGTGTTCGGTCTTTAGTTGCCGTTGGCAGTCTGACAACAGTGATCTCTGATCTGTAATGGAGGCATGAAATGATCTTGATACCTCTGCTATGTAGAGTATGCAGAAGTTAGGATGTTTTGTGATGGCTTTCGAAAAGTTTTGCTTTCCGAACTCTTGTGTTCGAGATGCGTGCTCCAGCTGGCTGGGAGCATGGACGTTATTTTCTGTCTGCATTATACTCCCTCCGTTCGGAATTACTTGTCGCAGAAATAGATGTATCTAGACGTATTTTAGTCATAGTTCAAAAAAGCGCTAGGCGTTAATTGTGCGTTTTGCCACCGCCTTACGCTTTACTGACCAAAGCGCATGCTTATGCGCAGTTATGCACAGATTATGCGTAGTTATGCGCAATGCGTTTTGCCAACGCCTAGAGCCTAGGCGCGCTTAAGCGCTCGCTTAGGCGCGCCTTTTTTAACTATGATTTTAGTTCTATATACATCCATTTCCAAGACAAGTAATTCCGAACGGAGGGAGTATTTGGTTGCTATTTGTTCGCCACCAGTGTCAAACACAATACTCTGATATGATGTTGAGTGGCAATTCAGATTTACTCCCTTTTGTGGTGGCAGATACTGCATTGTAGCTGATTGCTATTTGGTCGCCACCAGTGCCAGATAAAAAAAACTCTAACTTGTTGTTGAGTCGCATGAAGATTTATGCCCTTTATGTTGACAGATACAAATTGGGGCCTTTTCATGGCAAAAGAAGGATCTTCCCAATTTTATAAACACGTTTGTTTGTCAAGCATCTTCCCCTCAAGTGAAAAACATACTCATAGTTGGGGCAATTAATTTTCTGTTGTTTCTGGGTCATTATCATTCTTTTGGAAAGCATCTCAGTTGGGATCGCCTTAATTGCTTGTGACTTTCTATACTGTGAAAGCAAAGCAATCATGCGCCGTTTTTTCTTTGTTATTGGTTAAGTACGTTGGGTTGCCTCTTTTCTGCTGGGCTGCTAAGTTTATGCCATATTTCTGAATCATTTATGTTTTACTCGAGGGTGCTATATAACCAGAGTTTCTTGTTAGTTCTTATGTGTTTGAAGCATGCTATTTTGCCTTAACCAATGTTCTTGCCGCTATGCATTTTTTTTGTCTGCGATTATTAACCGCCAAACACTGTTTTGGTCAGGAGTGGTGATGCTGATTCATTGGCAATGATGAATACTGCTGCAGAAGCTCTGGAGGTGAAAGAAAAGGTAGTCTACACACCATGATGGATATTGCGTTAATGTCGATTCAATTATTTGAAGAATGTTAATATATGAGATGATTGTTATTTTCCGGTAATACTTTTTGTAACAACATTTTTTGGCTTCGTCTTTTCATTTACTACACATTCTTATTTTAGCAAATGTATTTATTTTGCAGCAAAAACCATCATTTGAGCTGTCTGGAAAGCTTGCCGAGGAGACTAACAAAGTTGGAGGTGCTGATCGCAAGCATGTATATCTTGAATATTTATTTTTTGCATGATCAATGATCATAGACACTTACAGTTCCTATTATGGTGGTACAACCAATTAGAAAAGCTAACATAAATAAGCTTTCCCTTGTGTGCACTGTTACTGTACAATCTCCAGAGCTGACAGTTTATTTCCTCTTCAGGTATAACCTTGTTGTATTCAGAACCTCCAGAGGCTCGCAAATCAGATATTAGATGGAGACTCTATGTATTCAAGGGTGGTGAAGCACTGAATGGTACTTATCCTTGACTTATTACTCTCCATATACGAAGCTATTATTTGCTTCATATCATGCTATCCATCAATTTAATAGCTGTTACAAGGCAAATCTGAGAAACAGGATTTTTTTTCCACACATGCCAACGGTTAGTTATCTAGTTTTGCAGTCAATTCTCTATTTTCGTCCCTGCATTGCGAAGAAAAGTAGGTTCAGTAGCAAGTGTTAAGTGACTCAACGTGACAAAACAGGCCTTCATAAAATTTCCATTTGTTAACTAGCCTAATCTCGGCAGTTTTAGACAAACATTTAATAGGGGACAACGGCAGTAACCAGAAGTACACTATGATATAGGCTTGTCTTGGATTAGTATAATTATTTTCTTTGTCTGGGGATTAAATAGGTCCCACGAGGTAACTATACGCTATACCAATCAGATACAGACACTGATTTGTGAAATATAAAGGATGTGTCGATTCAGGGTGCAAGTGGGACTAATAGCAAGTTGCCTGCTTCTGTCTGCTCCATCCTGTGTGTGTTATTGGGTCGTTTGTGGTAGCCCGCCAACCGGCACTGTCTACTACACAGCATCGACATACCCGCACAAGCCCATGTAGTCTTGCTAGTAGTTATTCGTTCCTGCTAGGTACATGGTGTGTCTGTCCATACTTGATACACACATAATTAAACGTGAATCGATCAACAGGGTGTGAAACACGTAGTTAGCAAAACTATCTCAGAATTCAGAAAATCTTTGGTTCATGTAGCAATGAATCGATATCAATACTTTTTATGATCAATGTCCCTGCTGCGTCTGAACATGAATTAATAAGTGACACACATGATCAGCTGATCAGTTTATACTTTACAGCATCAGGTGTGTGTAGAGAAAAATCATTGTGTTCACGTATGTGCTGAGGTTTGAGTTTTCTGTAGAACGGAGAAGAATCACTGCTGCAGACTATGCGGGATACCGGGCAAATATGTTGGCTGAACGAGACGATTTGCAAGTCCCCACATACACCCATGGCCATGGGCACCCGCACACTATGTTATGTGGCATGGTTATGTTGCAGTATTCTCAATTTGGACTTAGTAAATATCAGGATAATGATATGGATTGTGAATGACTCGCTAGATTTGTTTTCAATTATAGTGAATGCACTGAAGTCAATGGCAACAAGCAGCTTCATAAAGACATTAGTTAGCAATTTAATGTGGAATTCCAAATGGATGTTTAGCTCCTTAGTCTTTACAGAGGATTTCCTTAGCAAGGATGGAGGGTGCTGAACTGCTGAAGTACTGGCACGCTCTTCTTGATGACATGATACTTGAGTTGCTTGAATGTTTCTGATGATGCTACCTGATTGAACAGAACCGCTGTATGTTCATCGCATGAGCCACTACCTTTTTGGAAGGGAAAGGAGAATTGCAGACATCCCCACCGACCATCCCTCCTGCAGCAAGCAACATGCGGTTCTTCAATATAGGTAAGCCTAAGTAAGTGCCTAACACTCTTGTCTGCGTATGTTGAGAAATCACACTCTGATCAAATGATCTTTTGCCTATTATTCATCAGACTTGTAGAGAAGGAGCAACCAGATGGCATGATGTCAAAGCAAGTGAGGTACTTAGCTATTGTTGTACATAGCAGTATGTCGTAATTGATCAGCATGCTGGTCCTAGTCCTTGAGTGCTTCATCATATGTTAGTGAATGATGACTTAACATATTTCTGCCTGGTTTGGTAGGCCTTATCTGATGGATCTTGGTAGTACCAATGGGACATTCATCAATGTAAGTTTTCCAGACACGTGTTTTCCACACACGTGATATCATTTCAACCTCGGTTTGGTTTATGACCCTTCCGTTTTCTCTCTCTGTCTCTCAAACATGCTGTAATGCCGCAGGAGGATCGTGTCGAGTCCCACCGCTACTACGAACTCTTCGAAAGGGACAACATCAAGTTTGGCAATAGTAGGTATGGTCAAAATAGTCTGCTGTTACTTTCCTAGATCTTATTGTTTGAGCAACCTATTGTCAACACAACCGGCCTTCTGAGCTCTGACATATGGGCGTGAACAAACGTTTCTTCCTTTGGTTTGCAGCCGGGAGTACGTGTTGCTCCACGAGAACTCGACAGACTGAGCGGGGGAGGGAGGCGGACGTGGAGCGCGTCGTCGGAGCTTTGCTTTCGAGCTGCTGCCAGCGATAGTCGATGGACGGTTGAGATGTTACTTTTGTTCTGTCGATCATGGTTCCTTCCTAGGTGGATTCTTGTGGTCATTGAGTGGAGCTTTCTTTAGCTTGTAGCCATATACATACATGCATAGATTTTTGTGATATCCGGATTTCTTTTTTGCTTGATTGCTGAGAGACTGATTGACTTGCGCATTATCTGCTCTATCTATGGTTGTTGCATTCACCTAAATATTGTATTTTATCGCTCTGTTTTGAATCAGGGACTGCAAGTTATTCTAGTGAATGCAGCAGCCTTTTATTTTTCAGGAATTCCACCCAAATTTAGAGGCCACCTTGACTCCAGAAAATGGGTAATTTTGTGTTAAAAAATAAAATAAAATCAATGACATAGGACTTAGATGCCCCCTCGTCTCTCTGCCCAACATGGACGGAGCTCTCCCGACTCGGCCGCGGCCACCTGGCACGCTGCTGGACCACGGCGGTCGGCGTGCGCCGCGCTAGAGGTCGACGACGGCGTCCATGGCGGGTGTGTCCACGACATCCAGCGGCCCGACGGACTGGCCCTGGCCCGAGCCCAACGCGGCCCAAGTCACATCAAAGAGCCTTCTCTCGGATCTCTCACGTCCTGCGTCTGCTTCTGCTGTCAACTTGATCAATTAGTCGCCTCCCACCTTCTCCCCTCTCAAATTCTATGCTCCGTTCCGGTGTACACATACTAATTAAGACACACCGATCCTACGTACGTGGCCACCATTTCGTAGCCGTCACATACATAATTATTTTCCATTTTTCAACTGGCGGCCATACACACTTGGTGCCAGCCATGATCATGCACACCACCAACCGAAAAAAAAATGAGTATGCCGCACCAATTCTTCTTCATGTGGAGCACGTAGCTGGCCCAGCTGTGGGGAGGATCTATCTGACTTGGCTTACAAGTTTGAACCAGCGGCCCAGCCTACGCCGCCTTCTTGCAGTTGCCAAGCCTCAAACCTACACGCAGCAGCAGCGGCGGCAATGGGCGACAGCTCGGCCTTCCCGGGCTTCCACAGCCAGTACAGCTACGACCGCGACTACGCGCGCCCGCTCTTCCGCGTCGCCTCCTTCTCCCCCGAGAGAGGCGCCGGCGAGCACGAGCACGAGCAGGAGCACTCCTCGCCGCGACGGCGCGGCGGTTCCATGAGCCGCACGGCGTCCTTCAAGGTGACCGCGGCGCCATCGCGCCTCTCGCAGGCGATGAGCAAGCTCAGCATGAAGAAGCTGCAGCAGGCCGTCGACGAGAGGTCCGTGGAAGACGAAGGTATGCATGCATGGATCGCCGGAATCTGTTTTTTCTCTTATTAGCTCATGCATCCTGGCCTGGCTGATGGGTGTTGTGCTGCTCAGAGATGGAGCTGATGAAGGAGAAGTACACCAAGCTGCTCCTCGGGGAGGACATGTCCGGCGGCGGCAAGGGCGTCTGCACCGCCGTCGCCATCTCCAACGCCATCACCAACCTATACGGTACGTGCATACCTACGTACCTAGTGCTAGCTATCTTGGAACTAATTGCAGATGAAACAAGTTCTTTCTCCCTGTTGAATGAACGAACTTGGCCCTGAACTCCTGATGCATCCATGCATGCAGCCACTGTGTTCGGGACCTGCCACAGGTTGCAGTCACTGCCTCCCGAGAAGAGATCGATGTGGAACCGGGAGATGGACTGCCTCCTCTCCATCTGCGAGTACATCGTCGAGTTCGCACCGACGGTCCAGGCCAGGCCCGACGGAAGCACACACGATGTAACCCATGCCAACATCCATCACACATGCATCCTTCCTGATAATTATTAAGTTCAAGCTTTCTGCTTAATTACTAACAAACATATTTGTGTGTGCAGGTGATGGCAACCTCACCACGATCAGACATTCTGATGAACCTCCCCGCGCTCGAGAAGCTAGAAACCATGCTCCTTGTAAAGTCTCCTTCAGACACTCCTATCCTGTGTGGAGATGCCAATCAGCTTGACTGAATCTGCAACTTGCTTGCAGGGTATATTGGACAGCTTTGACAAGGCGGAGTTCTGGTACGCGGACCAGAGGAAGCAGTCCTTGAGCGAAACCAAGAAGCCGTCGTCGTTCAAGCGCAACGAGGACAAGTGGTGGTTGCCCGAGCCATGCGTGCCGGAATCCGGCCTCTCCGACTCTCTCCACCGTGAGCTGCAGCACAAGAGGGACCAGGCCAGCCAGATCCACAAGATGGCCATGGAGATCAACAACGCCATCCTCTCCGAAATGCAAATCCCATCCTCATTCATAGACACGCTTCCCAAGGTATGGACAGTTGAGGAATCTGATCCATAGAGATCAAGCATCCGCATGCATCAACCAGATGCAGAGGCCGGGGGTGTATCCTCCTTTTCAAAAATAGAGTCTCCATGTAGCTAGTTTGTCAAAACAAAATCAGTTTCCCCCTCTCTGATAGATCATGAATTTATGTTGCTCAAACAACAGACCGGGAAAGTCGGGACAGGCGACGCCATATACCGGTACATGTCCTCGGGGGACCAGTTCTCGCCGGACCACCTCCTCGACTTCCTCAACTTGAGCTCCGAGCACGAGGCGCTCGAGGTCGCCGACCGTGTCGAGGCTGCCATGTACGTGTGGAGAAGGAAGGCCAGCATCACCCACGTGGTGACCAAATGGGAGAATGTCACCGAGCTCAATGCCGACGGCGACAAGAACTTGATCCTGGCAAGCAGGGCCAGGAGCCTGCTGCTGTGCCTGAAACAAAGGTTTCCAGGCCTCTCACAGACCACCCTCGACACAAGCAAGATTCACTACAATAAGGTAATTATTCATAAATGCCCTATCAACAGAACTATTCACTGTTAAACTAGTTAGTGTGTGCATATCTTGCCCATATCTATACGATGAAGATCTCTCCCAAATGTCGTGCACACAGAATTATCAGAAACTGCTTTAGCAAATGCATCTCTTCAAGATACCAGAAATGATCTCTTTGACGAAAAAAAAGAGACATTATACATCATATATATAGCTAACCTTTTTGAATCTTCATTTTCCCCTCTGGCCCACAGGACATTGGACAGGCAATACTTGAAAGCTACTCAAGGGTGCTCGAAAGTTTGGCCTACAGCATTGTCTCCTGGATAGATGACGTTCTCCTTGCAGATGAAAATGCAAAGCAAGGGAATAGCACCAGGATACAGAAGCAAGTGTTCAGCCAGGTCTCTCCTCAACGATGACGACCCATGATGAACAAATCGTAGAGTTAAATGAGTTGATTCATTTCCTGCATGCACATGATTATTTTGTGATTGGCGTCATGACTTTACCCAGTAGTGGTGTGTGTGACATTTTTTTTGTGAGATGCATTCATATCATGATGTGTGTAATTACATGTATGACAGCTTCGGCACAATCCAGACCCCAACAGATAATAAAAGGTCACAACCATTAACTGTTTTTTTTTCCTTCGAAACGGAGGCAAAAACTTTAATAAAGAAGAAGAGAATTACCCGGTTAATTACGGAAAACCGGGCGAAAACCGCTACAACCCATGAGGGGGTACAACCTGGCTATCCACACAAGCTGCCGAGAGAGGAGCACCATCGAGGCGGACTACAGGTGTCATCGTCATCACTCCTCCGCGAGCCAGCGACTCCGACTTCACCGCAAACCCCCATCGGCGAGGCACACACTGCAACAGCCTCCACGAAGTCCGCATCGACCTATGCCAAACAGAACCATTATCACTGTTTCATTTAGATACATCTTTCTATCGTGTTTTCATCATTCAAACAATCAGACTTCTAATAGTTCTAACTTCAAAAATGGCCTTGAGTTATTTTAAATCCACGAGTGCCAGAAATAATATATTTGAGAATAAGACGATTAGCATGAATGGAAATATTGTTCTCTTTCTATTTTGCTAGTGTGATGGATACATAATTTTTTTATACATATGTTATGAGTCAATGTGATCGAGTGCAAGAGGGACCGAGGGAGCAACAAGTTGTAGAAGCATACATTTTGTTGAGACTATGGTGGAGTACACCCGAAAAAATCACAAAAAGAAAAATAATACACCTGAAAATATAAACGAATAGACACAAGATGAAGGGTATGGCTATTCTCTTTACCATTCAGTTAAGTTATCCACAGACAAGTACTTGGTAACTTGGAGCCATGAGCAAAAAAAACATGCAATTCCATACTAATATTATGAACATGAGTTATCATGTAAGAGCATCCCTGACCAAGGTATTAGAGGCGTAAAATTCCGGTTTTGCTGCTCTAAACCACACATAATCAATCTGCTATACGCGTTAGAGGAGTAAAAAAATTTACTCCCTGGCCGGCCCGACTCTCAAATATACTCAGTCGCCCGCTGTTGATGTAAAAATTCCCCCCATCCACCGCTCGACCTCATCCATTCCCTGTCACCTAAGCACCCCGCATCCCCACCGTCACACCCCCGCATCCACTTTGGCGCCTCCCCTTCGCCCACATGGCCGGATCCAGCGATGCAGGTCCCCCTGCCGATAAGAAGGGTTGATCCATGCTGTCACGCACAGCCATCCCGAGCCTGAGGTCGAAGCGGTTCCTCCCACGGTGACGCGTCCTCCTCTTGGTTCCCTGACTTGACACTGCTGCCGGCGCCGCGGAGGAGGTACCTTGGCATGCGGCAATGGTCGTGGGGGACATGGGTGGCTGAGATCATGGACCGCGAAACCATCGCGGCATATGAATCGGCTCCTACCAGTCTACAGTGCTGACATCACAGGCGTATGACATCCTTGGTGCGCCTCCATGACACGACGGCGCAACTATGGGGGCACAACTCAACTTTCCCTTTGGAGCCCCCGTGCTGGATTTGGGCCCCATCAACCCCCGGGTGGCCTCCCCACACGAGTTGCGGGAGAACCCGGAGGCCCGCGAGCGCCTCGAGGCGGAGTACGTTGACAAGGAGTACATGGCGTAGCTCCACCGCATGTATCCCGAGTGTGTAGATGAGGAGCGCCGACAGTTCAAACTCTACAAGTTGGGGAAGACCAGTATTTGACCTTTGCTCCACTGACGACGACGGGCCTAACGATAGTGGCAACAGCAGCGACGAGGACGAGCCAAATTGGGAGAAGCTCATTGCCAGTCTGGGACTAGAGGCTCTCCTGCTCCTGGTGGATAGAGGGGCATGGAGAAGAACATGTCGTCTCTAGCGGCGACAAGTGCCTGCTGGTCCGGGCAAGGAGTAGGCATCGGTGTCGCTGCGGACACAGAGCATACTGTAGCCCTTTTAAAAAAAATGTTAATAACATATAAAAATTGTTTGTGCCATTAGAAAATGTTCATAAACGATTAAGAAATGTTCGCAAGTTTAAAATAATGTTCATGAATTTTATGAAAAAAGTTCAATGTGAGTTTAAAAAAAGTTCATTATGTATTTAACAAATGGTTGATATGTATTAAAAAAGTTCAACATGTATATGAATTTTTTTATCCGCACTGAAAAATGTTCAACATCTATTCATATAAATATTTGACATGTATTTGAAAAATACACAGCGTGTATGCGAAAAATGTCCAACATGTATTTAAAAAGTTGTTCTGTAATTGAAAGTAGAAAAAGAAAGAAAGATGGAAAAAGGAAAAAGTGAAAATAAAAAAGAAAACCCCGATTAAACATGTACAAAAGGAACATGGAAAAGAAAACAAAAAAAAATGTCAAACCTTCCAAAATCTGGACGGAAGGTTCCCAACGTACTCGGTCTCTCAATAGGCGAGACATAGCTCTTGCTGGTGCGTGTAGAGCTGAAGAGAAGATCAACTCGAAAAAAGAGAGATGAAGGGAAGATGTAGTGCTGTTATATGCGCCCATAGTTGGGCTGGAGCATCCTATGCGAGACAAGGCCCATATACGACGCCAATGTGGGGCACCCATGTTAGTGGTGGGAGAATAGATGGAAATGGCGATGGACTCAGGAAAAAAAAAGATGAAAATGGCGATGCGCTTGGAAGGGTTACCACCCAAACTCGAAGGAGGGGAAATGAATTCCCTTTCGCAAGAATATAGATAATAAATGCTATTTAAATTAGCTCTAAACAATCGCGCATGCTTATGGTAGTATCTTCTGTCGAAGCCAAGGCAAATAGAACCCCACTAAAAAGAAAATGCTATGAAAAATTCCACTCCACCTTTTTCTTTCATTCTCTGATGCCTATTTTTCACCCGAGACACCTCCTGGACACGTCCGGTGCCACGCCGACACCGCCGCATGCAACACTACGCCTCAATTGAGCTTATGCCAAGCACGATCGATCGATGCGCCGATCTCGCCGCGGCTCCATCAAGTAACCCTAGAACATCAAATCTGAAGAAGAACACAACTTGCAGAGGTAGCACATTCATGCCTCGATTTTGGATTAGCACATGGATTTTATTACTAGTATTAATATTTCTAACATCACATGGATTTCTTTTAACCCACATAGATTTAGTTTTTTTTGGCTGAAGTAAATGAAAGTTTTTATTTATTTATGTCGCAGACCCGAAGAGCGACCAAACACCAAAGCGAACGACTCCCCGGGAACTACTTGGGCTTCCTCGCGCGTCGCGACCGCCGCCGGCGATGGAGCCGCGGCCGCCGCCGTCGCCGTCGCCGCCTCAGGCGTCCCCCTCCTCCGCCGTGCGGGTCCTCTCCCGCGCGCCTCCCCCCGCCTCCGCCCCCTCCCCGGCCGCGGCCGCCGCCTCGCCGCCGCACGACGGCGGCGTGGTCGTCGTCGGCTTCGTGGGCGGCGCGGGGGGCGCCGCCGCGCGACTCGCGGACCGGATCCTCGACGCCCCCGTGTTCTCCCCCGGCGGCTCGGCCAGGACCCTCGCCGGGGGCGTCAGGTACCACCGCGACGCGGACAGGAGGATGGTCTTCCTCCACCTCGCCTCCCCGCCCCCGCCCCCGCCCCCGCCGCGGGAGCCGGGCGGCGGGAGCACCGGCGGCCTCCCGGAGATGCTCTTCATGTTCTCGGTGAGTGCTGCCCCTCACTGTGATTCAGCCATGGATGGATTATTATTAAGCTCAGCAGATGCTGCTACTCTTAACTCTGAAGCCCTCAGATTTTGTGCCTGCCTGATTCAGCCATGGATGGAAACTATTGTGCGATGCTGTCTTCATCACATCAGACTCGCTCTCGCAATAATTTCTCATGGTTGCTTGCTAGCTACTGATGCAAATAGCGAAACTTGAGAAGAAAATGGGGGCATAATTTTGATATGCTGTATTCAGAGTTCAGACTGTATATATTATTTCTTATGCTTGCTGCTTTCACATCTGGCCATTGTGGGTAGTTGAGTACATAGTCTTTTAGACTGGGTGTTACAATTCTTATGATGACTGCTACAAGTTCAAGTGATTAGTTGCAAATAGCACTGTTTTCTCATCCTCATTTGCACTTGAACATGAAGTGGGTGTTGATTTGCAAAATTCTACTACCTGGTTTTGGAAATTTGGTGCTAAGGTGGGAAGGGTTAGCGATATTTCCCTGGCATCACACTGCATCATCTTGACTTGAGTATGGGGGAGCTGATATGTTCACAGATGTAGGCTAAGCTCATGGAAATTCCTGTGGTCCACACATGGCAGAGTCACAATTACTAGTAGCTTTGGTAATCATAGCTAGGGACTTACTTTGGTCTATGTAGAGCTGGCATCTTAGAGCTACACTTCCAACAGTTTTTCTTGCTTACATGTAATGGCACCTAAGATTTAGTGCTGATCATAAAGATAATAGACTTCAGTGTGATAATTCCCTTATTATTATTCTGTTTGTTTCATTCACCAGTGTAACGAAAAATAGCTTTGGAAACAGAGGTGACTAACCGAAGTTTAATATTCACTTATTTGAAGGTTGATTCTGATATGTGTTTTTTATTTTTTTTGGGAAATTCTAGGTATGCCATGTAATAGTATTTCTCCAAGAAGGCTTCCGGTTCGACACGCAGATCTTGAAGAATTTTAGGCTGCTGCAATCTTCGAAGCATGCTTTTGCACCATTTGTGAGATCACTAGTAGCACCGGGAACACCATCCAAAGCTGCCCCTTCTGGCACACCGGGGACACCATCCAAAGCCACCCCTTCTGGCACCCCGACTCGGCCTACCCGCAGGGCTTCATCGATCTCCCCTCCGGCACGCCGTGGAGGTCACTCGGGACGCCAACCCTCAGCCATCTCGTTGATGTCAGGAACCGGTTCGCATGCTTCTGTGTTGCCAGGCCAATGCATCCCTGTTGTCCTCTTTGTCTTTGAGGATGATATCATTGATGGTCCAAGTGTTGCAACAAGTGTGGATGATATGGGGGAGACATCTTCATCAAATCAGGCTTCTGGCACTTCAAAAGGTTCTGGCTCAGTGGTAATGCTCGCCCGACCACCCAGCAAATCTGAGGGTAGTTTCACTAAGAAGCTGCATTTGTCTCTGGAAGGTCAGATCCGGTTCTTGCTGAAGAGGTGCCGGACACTAACCGGTCTGGAGTCGTCAGGGCATAATGGTCCAAGGGGTGCTGGTAACGTGAGCCATCTTCCTTTGTTCTCACTTGATCCATCCAGAGTTGTTGCCCTGTTGGACCGCTCAATTAATAAGAAACAGGAGCCACTGGATATCATCGCAGGACTGTTTGAAGATTCTTTCAGCTCCAAGTCATCGTTGGATGTCGCTTCATTAGAAAATAACTGCCAATGTGCAAACCACGAAGATGTTCAGTTGATCAAGGATTTTATATTTCGGCAGTCCGACGGACTGAGAGGGAAAGGCGGGTATTCAGGCAATGCGCCTGCTGGCTCTGTTGCTGGTGTTGGTATGGTGGCTGCGGCAGCAGCTGCAGCAGCTGCGTCCGCATCATCTGGGAAGCCAGTTAGTGTTCCTGATCTTCCTAGTTTTGATAAATGGTTCTCTGTTAGTACATCTATTCTTTCTGAACTGATTAGTGCAAAAGATGGGATCGATAATTCCGAAAGTATGAGGGGATCATCTACTCATACAAGTTCTAGTTTGAAGAATGAGCAATCTAGTGCTATTGAAACTGCTTTATCTTGCTTGGAAAGCAACAAGGGGCTTAACATGAAATTTTCCTCATCGTGGTGCCAAAAGGTGCTTCCAGTTGCTAAGGAGGTGTACTTGAAAGACTTGCCTGACTTTTACCCAACTAGCGTGCATGAAATGCAGCTACAGAAAGCATTGCGATCCTTTCACTCAACAGTCAAAGGACCGGCTGTCAAGGTATTCTCCAAGAAGCTAGAAGATGACTGCAAGACAATCTGGGAAGCTGGAAGGCAGCAATGCGATGCTGTCAGCCTTACTGGCAGGCCATGCAAGCACCAGCGTCATGGTAAATTATCTTCATCAGATGCTGTCGAACAGCATTCTAGTGGTTACGTCTTCCTCCATGCATGTGCCTGTGGACGGTCACGTCGCCTTAGAGATGATCCTTTTGACTTTGAGACAGCCAATGTATCATTTAACTGCTTCTCCAATTGTGAAGACCTACTACCCACCCTTGTGCTACCGAGGGGGGTTGATGCTAGTTCATTTCCGGCATCCTCTTGGCGTTTGGTGCGCCTTGGAGGAGCAAGGTATTACAAGCCAACGAAAGGGTTGCTCCAAGCTGGTTTTTGCTCAAAGGACAAGTATCTTTTGAAGTGGACAATATCTCTTGGCAAAGGACAAGGAAAAAATGGCACCCATGCTGCCACTAAATCTTCCTCCATGA
This sequence comes from Triticum aestivum, assembly GCF_018294505.1. NCBI lineage: Eukaryota > Viridiplantae > Streptophyta > Magnoliopsida > Poales > Poaceae > Triticum > Triticum aestivum. Next base: position 718,075,018 of record NC_057810.1, on the reverse strand, counting down.
CATCTAATGTGAACCCCCAGATTCCACCTGCTGTTTCCAGAGAAGTAAAGCCCATTACAAACCAAGTCGCACCAGAAATTAGATCTGCGAAGCTTGAAAATCCCAGAAAACAACCTGAAGTGCAATCAACGAACAACTCAGCTATTAGTTTTGGTAAAGGTCATCCAAATTTTACTATGAAAAAGCCTTTTGCTGAAGTTGTTGCTGGCAGCACAACTAAAGATTCTGAGTTTCCTGCTCTCCAGCTGAAGAGACCACCAAAGCCTGCTAGCCGAAAAGATGAACGGCAAGTGAGCGTAGCGGAACAGACTAATGGCCGAACCAATGCAGCTCTCAGTCAAGGACCTGTAGCTGAAAATGAATCTGAGAAGGTGAGCAAAAATATGAGTAGTGAAACTGCTGATGGGAAGCCCTTTCTACAGATCGGGAGCAACATGGTGCCAGTTACTGTTGGAAATGAGACTAAAGAAGCTGCTCAAACCGTACAACAGTTTGTAGTATATGTGGGATTTGAGCATGAGTGCTCGTACGGTCACCGTTTCTTACTGTCAGAGAAGTATCTCAAGGAGATTGATTATGAAAGATCTTATCAAAACAATGAAGCAGAAAGTAAGCACAGTTCACAAAAGTTGCCCCCAAATGCATCTAAGTCGGCAGCAACTACTGGAAATGGGAACAATGGCCGGAAATCCAATAGGCCAATGGAATCATCAGGGAGAAATAGCAGGCAGCAATTGCTTCAGCCCGGCGTTGACGGAGAGACCTTGCGGTCTGCTCATATTCTGTCAGATGCACATACTGTCAGAAAGGGAGAACATTCTCTTCAATACATTACAGCTGATGATGGTGGAGAAGCATATTCACTTTTGAACAGAAATCTGCCGATATATATGCACTGCCCACATTGCAAGAGCTCAGACGGGAAGGGGCATCAAGATGTAAAGGCTGCTGGTGCTGTGTCACAACTTCAACGGATTTTTATCGTAAGTTTATTTTTTCAAGCTACAGTTCTTTTATCAGCATTTATATGATTTACATTGGGAACATAGATTGATGGATGTTAAAATTTTATTTCTAATACTGATCTTTAAGCACTCCCTGCTTAACATTGCAGTATCTATATAACTGATCTTTTATGTCATTCCACTGATGTTGCTTTCCGGCGCAGGTGACGCCTGATTTCCCTGTCCTGTTGGCTAGCTGCCCACTCGTGCAGTTTGAGGTGAGTACAATCAATCAACAATACATATGTTATCCTCTCAACACTTTAATGTTGAGCAAATAAATTAAGTAAATCGTAGTAATATACCTCGTGCATTATCATATTTATTACTAATGGATTCCTTGTTTTTCCTTTTGGGCATCAGAGGTCATGCCTGCCATCAAATGTATCTGACAGTGATCAACAAGGGTCGTTCAGCCTTGGATGCCGAGTTCTCCTTCCACCCGAGAGCTTTCTTACCCTGCGGCTTCCATTCGTGTACGGTGCCGAGACAAGGGACGGAAGCACATCCCCCCTCAAACACCTCGAGCAGCAACCGGAGCTCACAGCATGGCTTGTCGGAGGCACAGCTTTGCAGATCGTGTCAGCAGGATACGTCGCCGAGAAAGAAGCCAACGTGTCGTGATGAACTCAGGATGTATAAAGCTTCAATGGTTCATGCGTGACTCTACTCACATTCAGGTCAGGATATGCATGCAGCAGCCAACAGGTAGTTCTATCTACCCTGCACTCTCTTTGTTACCCAATCTCACCCTCTTTTTATTATGATATAAATGTATGTATGTATAACTTGTATCAGTCTGTGATTCTTCAGTATGTATCCCACACTCAAGGCATCGGATCCCGGGTTGCGTGTCTGTGACCGGCGCCGCATGGTTCCTGTCAGAGGTGTTTTGCTTGAGCCCCTGGATTTACTTATGCTGCCAAGCTGTTGATGTAGCCACTACAAGAATTACTTGCTGCACAGCCAGAGATCACAGGTACACACACGACACGACACATACATACATGGTTGAGATAAAATCCAGACGGACAGAGCACGGATTGCTTTGACAAGTGACCCTGAAAACTCTGCATTGGTTGCAGCCTGTTCCCCGGAGAAAAAACATGGAAGATCGAGGCTGCCCCCCCGCCGCCGCTCCTTGCAGGCCACCGCGGGATGTCGAAACACATGAAGACCTCCGGGTCGGCAAGCCAGAAAGTGGCGAGGGGGTCACGGTGGAGGCCATCAACTGCCTGCTCTGCTTGCTTTCCTTTGTTTCATCTTGCCCAGCAACGGTTTTCAGGTGAAGGGAGGAACCCGGAGGGGGGTTTTGCACGGTCTAAGCTGTGTAATGTGACCGGTTTTCTGATTTGGTCGCCAATCGAGGCACCGTTTTTTCTTCTTCTTTTTTTTGCATTTGACGAGCGGTTCTGCTCTGCTACCTGATGATCTTTTTTTCTTTTCTTGCGGGTGATGGTCTTTTACTTGGCTGGCTGAACTGGGTTTATTACAGTAATCATAATGCTTTTTGAGTCATGATGAGAAGACCTAGCAAAGGTTATGCGCCACACGATTGGCATCCCTCGGCCAGTGTTCAAATGACAGCGAACCGAAAAGTTAAGCAATGGGAAAGCACTCCGTCAATCAAAATACAGGTATAGGGGCTCCGAACCTCTGTCACCCCATTGCACGCATCAGCGAGCTGAGGTGAGCACGATTGCACAGTTTTGCCAAGTATTAGTCGACCGAGACTTGATTATGTCTCGGTCCATGCTATATGTTTGTTTGATCTCGCATGGAGATTTGTGCAAGTTTTTTTTTTCTTTTCTTTTTATATATACTGTGTCACTTAGGTCTCAGTCAGACTATGACCTAGCCACACCCATTCAGTACACTTAAGGCCATGGAGAAGAGGTACCGCTTCCCCCCTTGCGGCATCAAGAATGCGATCAAATAAGCACGTCGAGCCTGCCATGGCTTCACCTCGATCGTGTCTGAGGGGTGCTGCAGTCAGTCGAGCCCGAGCCACCATAGAAGAAAGATGCGTCGACATTCTCAGTTCCCAGGTTGTGAGCTTCCCGGTTGGCTGACTGACGAGGCAAATCAAGTTTAGTACCACTGGACAAATTTGGCTTTGTAGATGTTGATATATATATTTTTATATAAGAACTGGGTCAAACTTAAAGCAATTTGACCTAAGTAATCATAGAACTTCAAATATTTTGAAACGGAGCGAGGGAGTTTAATTTGGGGGTGAATTAATGGGGAAGCAAGCAAGAAAGAAGAAACAAACACGTCATATGAGAATGAGATCGATCATCAATCCCATCCACTGAGAGTAGGGATGAAAAAGGGAACGGAAACGGATGCAACTGGGCGCTATCATATTTGTTTTCATATATTTTTGCATAAGAGGAAACGAATACAGAAATTTTGGAAATGAATACGAAAATAGATACTACCGAAAACGAATATGGAGCGAATACAAAGCGGACACGGAAACAAAAGTGGGCACTGACCGGAACTTTAAAACCCCTTGAATCATATACAAATACACACAAAACATAGACTAATTTAATGAATTGTTAACATGGCTATAAAATAACATCATTATGTTAGCAACTTTGTGTCGTATTGTAGTAGTATTGGACAATTGTGTATAACATCACTAGTAGAAAAGAGGGCTTTGGTCCACCCCGGGTTAGCCCATTAGTCCCGGTTCAGTCTAGAACCGGGACTAATGGGGGCATTAGTCCCGGTTCGTGCGCCCAAGGGCCACGTGGGCCATTTGTCCCGGTTCGTCTGGACCTTTTAATCCCGATTGGTGCCACGAACCGGGACTAAAGGGTGCGATGCCCATTAGTCCCGGTTCATGGCACCAACCGGGACTAAAGGGTTAGACCTTTAGTCCCGGTTCGTGCCACGAACCGGTACTAATGGGGTTTGAGGCATTAGTACCGGTTCATGGCACGAACCGGTACTAAAGGTCCCATTTTCAAACTCCACCCCCCCGGATCGCCTTTTCAGTTTAAAAAAAATTAAAAGAAAATGATGAAAATGTCAAAAAAATAAAAGAAAATAAGTTTCCCATGTGATATATGGTCTAGTTGTTGGGAAAATTTACAAATATGAATTTCGACTTTATTTGCAAAATCTCTTTAAAATTTAGTCAAATGGGCATAACTTTTACATACGAACTCGGATGAAAAGTTTTTTATATGAAAAATCATCTACTCGAAAAGTTACATCCAAATTGTATACCATGCTGAATATAATCATGCTCCGAGGAAGCTAAAGCACGCATCTCGAAAGCAAGATTCAAAAAGTAAAACTTTCAAAAGCCATCATAAAACATCCAAACTTCTGCATATTCTAGCTAGCACAGGTATCAAGATCATTTTGATGTCTCCATTACGGATTAGAGATCATTGTTGTCAGATTGCCAATGGCAATTATAGAGACCGAACACTATTTTCTAAATATTGCATATAGCACAGCATCGTAGCCCGGCAGACGGGCTAAAAAAGGGTCAATCCAACATACTTGAGCATTAACAAAGAAGACATGGTGCATGGTTGCTTTTGCAATATGGAAAATCACAAGAGATAAGGCATTCCCAAATCCCAACTGAGATGGTATTGAAAAAGAATTATAATGACCCAAAAGCAGGAGAAAATTAATTTCCCTAACTATGAGTATGCTTATTCACTTGAGAGGGGAAGATGCTTGACACACAAGCGTGTTCACAAAATTGGGAAGATCATTTTTTCCCATGCAAATGTCCAAATTTATACCAGCCACCATAAACAGGCATAAATGTTCATGCCACTAGACAACACATTAGAGTTTTGTATTTGGCACTGGTGGCGACCAAATAGCGATCAACTATAATGCAGTATCTGCCACCATGAAAGGGTGTAAATCTGAACTGCTACTCGACAACATATTAGAGCTTTGTGTTTGGCAATGGTGGTGAAAAATAGCAATCAAATATAGTGCAAACGGAAAATAGCGTTCATGCTCACAGGCAACTGAAGCACACATCTTGAACACAAGAGTTCAGAAAGTGAAACCTTTCAAAAGCCATCACAAGACATCCTAACTTCTGCGTACTCTTGTTATGCACATGTCTCAAGATCATTTTGATGTCTCCATTACAGATTAGAGATCAGTGTCGTCAGACTGATAATGGCAACTACAAAGACCAAACACTATTTTCTCTGACAACAAAGGATTATGCCCTTTGCCATTGGCTGACACAACTACTCACTATACACCCAGATGTACTAGGATGTTACCATAAATAAAAGCATGATGACTAGAAATCCAAGATATGGACATGCAGCCACCAAAACCTCAGTGGCATTTTCCAAATTAGTTGTGTGGTGTTTTGTTCATTTGCTAGAGTTTTTTTGGGCCCAAGAATATGCTGAGTAGCATTTTTCATGTCAGCCACCAAAACAGTCTGCACATGCATAAAAAAGACAGAAAGAGAAACCCCAAGTCGCTTCAGTTAGTTAACAGGAAGAAGCAAAGAGGATGTCAGATGTAGAGTCGTGTCGAGCAATACCTACTTCTCCTGGAAAATGTTTGGGCCCAAGATTTGGAGGCGCAACTGCATCTCGATGTCACGTCCAGCTCCAGGGGTATGTTCTTCTCCTGCTGAGGGAGGGACAAGATTAAACGCAGAAAGAATGGGAGGACAAAGAGCTCAGATGCAATGCTACAAGATAGATCGTGGGAAATTCACCAATCTGTAGTACTCCCTCCGTTCCTACAAATAAGTCTTTTTAGAGATTTCAATATGGACAACATACAGCAAAATGAGTGAAAACGGAACGGAAACGGATGGAACTGGGCGCTACCATATTTATTTCCATATATTTTTGCAGAAGCGGAAACGAATACAGAAACTTTGGAAATGAATACGAAAATAGATACTACCAAAAAAGAATATGGAGCGAATACAAAGCGGACACGGAAACAGAAGTGGGCACTGACCGAAACTTTAAAACCCCTTGAATCATATAGAAATATACACAAAACATAGACTAATTTAATGAATTGTTAACATGGCTATAAAATAACATCATTATGTTAGCAACTTTGTGTCGTATTGTAGTAGTATTGGACAATTGTGTATAGCATCACTAGTGGAAAAGAGGGCTTTGGTCCACCCCGGGTTAGCCCATTAGTCCCGGTTCAGTATAGAACTGGGACTAATGGGGGCATTAGTCCCGGTTCGTGGACCCAGGGGACACGTGGGCCATTTGTCCCGGTTCGTCTGGACCTTTTAGTCCCGGTTGGTGCCACGAACCGGGACTAAAGGGTGCGATGCCCATTAGTCCCGGTTCGTGGCACCAACCGGGACTAAAGGGTTAGACCTTTAGTCCCGGTTCGTGCCACGAACCGGTACTAATGGGGTTTGAGGCATTAGTACCGGTTCATGGCACAAACCGGTACTAAAGGTCCCATTTTCAAACTCCACCCCCCCTGTGGATCGCCTTTGCAGTTTTAAAAAAATAAAAGAAAATGATGAAAATGTCAAAAAAATAAAAGAAAATAAGTTTCCCATGTGATATATGATCTAGTTGTTGGGAAAATTTACAAATATGAATTTCGACTTTATTTGCAAAATCTCTCTAGAATGTAGTAAAATGGGCATAACTTTTGCATACGAACTCGGATGAAAAAGTTTTTTATATGAAAAATCATCTACTCGAAAAGTTACATCCAAATTGTATACCATGCTGAATATAATCATGCTCCCAGGAAGCTAAAGCACGCATCTCGAAAACAAGAGTTCAAAAAGTAAAACTTTCAAAAGCCATCATAAAACATCCAAACTTCTGCATATTCTAGCTAGCACAGGTATCAAGATCATTCTGATGTCTCCATTACGGATTAGAGATCATTGTTGTCAGATTGCCAATGGCAATTACAAAGACCGAACACTATTTTCTAAATATTGCATATAGCACAACATCGCAGCCCGGCAGACGGGCTAAAAAATGAAGGAAATATGCCCTAGAGGCAATAATAAAGTTATTATTTATTTCCTTATATCATGATAAATGTTTATTATTCATGCTAGAGTTGTATTAACCGGAAACATAATACATGTGTGAATACATAGACAAACATAGTGTCACTAGTATGCCTCTACATGACTAGCTCGTTTATCAAAGATGGTTATGTTTCCTAACCATAGACAAAGAGTTGTCATTTGATTAACGGGATCACATCATTAGGAGAATGATGTGATTGACATGACCCATTCCGTTAGCTTAGCACTTGATCATTTAGTATGTTGCTATTGCTTTCTTCATGACTTATACATGTTCCTGTAACTATGAGATTATGCAACTCCCGTTTACCGGAGGAACACTTTGGGTGCTACCAAACGTCACAACGTAACTGGGTGATTATAAAGGAGTACTACAGGTGTCTCCAAAGGTACATGTTGGGTTGGCGTATTTCGAGATTAGGTTTTGTCACTCCGATTGTCGGAGAGGTATCTCTGGGCCCTCTCGGTAATGCACATCACTATAAGCCTTGCAAGCAATGTAGCTAATGAGTTAGTTACGGAATGATGCATTACGTAACGAGTAAAGAGACTTGCCGGTAACGAGATTGAACTAGGTATTGGATACCGACGATCGAATCTCGGGCAAGTAACATACCGATGACAAAGGGAACAAAGTATGTTGTTATGCGGTTTGACCGATAAAGATCTTCGTAGAATATGTAGGAGCCAATATGGACATCCAGGTTCCGCTATTGGTTATTGACCAAGAATAGTTCTAGGTCATGTCTACATAGTTCTCGAACCCGTAGGGTCCGCACGCTTAAGGTTTCGATGACAGTTATATTATGAGTTTATGAGTTTTGATGTACCGAAGGAGTTCGGAGTCCCGGATGAGATCGGGGACATGACGAGGAGTCTCGAAATGGTAGAGACGTAAAGTTCGATATATTGGACGACTATATCCGGAGTTCGGAAAGGTTCCGAGTGATTCGGGTATTTTTCGGAGTACCGGAGAGTTACGGGAATTCGCGGGGAGTATATGGGCCTTATTGGGCCATACGGGAATAGAGGAGAGAGGCCAAAAGGAAGGAGGCCTGCGCCCCCCCTCTGGTCTGAATTGGACAAGGGGCGCAGCCCCCCTTTCCTTCTTCCTCTCCCCCTCTTTCCCCTTCTCCTACTCCAACAAGGGAGGTGGAATCCTACTAGGAATAGGGAGTCCTAGTAGGACTCCACACTTGGCGCGCCCCCTCCTAGGGCCGGCCTCCTCCCCCCTTGCTCCTTTATATATGGGGGCAGGGGCGCACCCCATGACACACAAGTTGATCTTCGTGATCGTTCCTTAGCCGTGTGCGGTGTCCCCCTCCACCATATTCCACCTCGATCATATCGTCGCGGAGTTTAGGCGAAGCCCTGCGCCGGTAGAACATCATTATCGTCACCACGCCATCGTGCTGACGGAACTCATCCCCGACACTTTGCTGGATCGGAGTCCGGGGATCGTCATCGAGCTGAACGTGTGCTGAAGTCGGTGGTGCCGTACGTTCGGTACTTGGATCGGTCGGATCGTGAAGACGTACGACTACATCAACCGTGTTGTCATAACGCTTCCGCTTACGGTCTATGAGGGTACATGGACAACACTCTCCCCTCTCATTGCTATGCCATCACCATGATCTTGCGTGTACGTAGGAAATTTTTTGAAATTACTACGTTCCCCAATAGTGGTATCAGAGCCAGGTTTTATGCGTTGATGTTATATGCACGAATAGAACACAAGTGAGTTGTGGGCGATACAAGTCATACTGCTTACCAGCATGTCATACTTTGGTTCGGCGGTATTGTTGGATGAAGCGGCCCGGACCGACATTACGCGTACGCTTACGCGAGACTGGTTCTACCATCGTGCTTTGCACACAGGTGGCTAGCGGGTGTCAGTTTCTCCAACTTTAGTTGAACCGAGTGTGGCTACGCCCGGTCCTTGCGAAGGTTAAAACAACACTAACTTGACGAACTATCGTTGTGGTTTTGATGCGTAGTTAAGAACGGTTCTTGCTCAGCCCGTAGCAGTCACGTAAAATTTGCAACAACAAAGTAGAGGACGTCTAACTTGTTTTTGCAGGGCATGTTGTGATGTGATATGGTTAAGACATGATAAGATATAAGTTGTTGTATGAGATGATCATGTTTTGTTGAAGTTATCGGCAACTGGCAGAATCCCTATGGACGTCTCTTTGTTGCATAAGATGCAAGTGCCAAATAATTGCTTTACTTTATCGCTATACGATAGCAATAGTTGCAAGAGCAATAGTTGGTGAGACAACCATGTGATGACACATTGATGTAGATCAAGATGATGAAGATCATGGTGTCATGCCGGTGATGATAGAGATCATGACAATACTTTGGAGATGGAGATCAAAGGCGCAAGATGATCATGGCCATATCATGTCACATATTTTGATTGCATATGATTTTTATCTATTATACATCTTATTCTTGCTTTGATTGACGGTAGCATTTTAAGATGATCTCTCACTAATTATCAAGAAGTGTTCTCCCTGAGTATGCACCGTTGCCAAAGTTCGTCGTGCCTAGACACCACGTGATGATCGGGTGTGATAAGCTCTACGTCCATCTACAACGAGTGCAAGCCAGTTTTGCACACGCGGAATACTCAGGTTAAACTTGACGAGCCTAGCATATGCAGATATGGCCTCGGAACACGGAGACCGAAAGGTCGAGCGTGAATCATATAGTAGATATGATCAACATAGTGATGTTCACCATTGAAAACTACTCCATCTCACGTGATGATCGGTTATGGTTTAGTTGATTTGGATCACGTGATCACTTAGATGACTCGAGAGATGTCTGTCTAAGTGGGAGTTCTTAAGTAATATGATTAATTGAACTTAAATTTATCATGAACTTAGTCCTGGTAGTATTTTGCAAATTATGTTGTAGATCAATAGCTCGCGTTGTTGCTTTCATATGTTTATTTTGATATGTTCCTAGAGAAAATTATGTTGAAAAATGTTAGTAGCAATGATGCGGATTGGATCCGTGATATGAGGTTTATCCTCATTGCTGCACAGAAGAATTATGTCCTTAATGCACCGCTAGGTGACAGACCTATTGCAGGAGCAGATGCAGACGTTATGAACGTTTGGCTAGCTCAATATGATGACTACTTGATAGTTTAGTGCACCATACTTAACGGCTTAGAATCGGGACTTCAAAGACGTTTTGAACGTCATGGACCATATGAGATGTTCCAGGAATTGAAGTTAATATTTCAAGCAAATACCCGAGTTGAGAGATATGAAGTCTCCAACAAGTTCTATAGCTAAAGGATGGAGGAGAATCGCTCAACTAGTGAGCAAGTGCTCAGATTGTCTGGGTACTACAATCGCTTGAATCAAGTGGGAGTTAATCTTCCAGATAAGATAGTGATTGATAGAATTCTCTAGTCACCATCACCAAGTTAGTAGAACTTCGTGATGAACTATAGTATGCAAAGGATGACGAAAACGATTCCCGAGCTCTTCGTGATGTTGAAATCGACGAAGGTAGAAATCAAGAAAGAGCATCAAGTGTTGATGATTGACAAGACCACTAGTTTCAAGAGAATGGCAAAGGGAAAGAAAGGGAACTTCAAGTAGAATGACAAGCAAGTTGTCACTCCCGCGAAGAAGCCCAAAGCTGAACCTAAAGCCTGAAACTGAGTGCTTCTACTGCAAAGGAAATGGTCACTGGAAGTGGAACTACTCCAAATATTTGGTGGATAAGAAGGATGGCAAAGTGAACAAGGGTATATTTGATATACAGGTTATTGATGTGTGCTTTACTAGTGTTTATAGTAGCCCCTGAGTATTTGATACTTGTTCGGTTGCTAAGATTAGTAACTCGAAACAGGAGTTACAGAATAAACAAAGACTAGTTGAAGGGGAAGTGACGATGAGTGTTGGAAGTAGTTCCAAGATTGATATGATCATCATCGCACACTCCCTATACTTTCGGGATTAGTGTTAAACCTAAATAAATGTTATTTGGCGTTTGCGTTGAGCATGAATATGATTTGATCATGTTTATTGCAATACAGTTATTCATTTAAAATCAGAGAATAATTGTTGTTCTGTTTAAATGAATAAAACCTTCAATGGTCATACACCCAATGAAAATAGTTTGTTGGATCTCGATCGTAGTGATACACATATTCATAATATTGATGCCAAAAGATGCAAAGTTAATAATGATAGTGCAACTTATTTGTGGCACTGCCGTTTGGGTCATATCGGTGTAAAGCGCATGAAGAAACTCCATGCTGATGGGTTTTTGGAATCACTTGATTATGAATCATTTGATGCTTGCGAACCGTGCCTTTTGGGCAAGATGACTGAAACTCCGTTGTTCGGAACAATGGAACGAGATACTGACTTGTTGGAAATAATACATACCGATGTATGCGGTCCAATGAGTGTTGATGCTCGTGGTAGGTATCGTTATTTTCTGACCTTCACAAGATGATTTGAGCAGATATGAGTATATCTACTTAATGAAGCACAAGTCTGAAACATTTGAAAAGTTCAAAGAATTTCAGAGTGAAGTGGAGAATCATCGTAACAAGAAAATAAAGTTTCTACGATCTGATCGTGGAGGAGAATATTTGAGTTACGAGTTTGGCCTTCATATAAAACAATGTGGAATAGTTTCACAGCTCACGCCACATGGAACACCATAACGTAATGGTGTGTCCGAACGTCATAACCGCACTTTATTTGATATGGTGCGATCAATGATGTCTCTTACCGATTTACCAATATCGTTTTGGGGTTATGCATTAGAGACAGCTGCATTCACGTTAAATAGGGCACCATTAAATCCGTTGAGACGACACCGTATGAACTATGGTTTAGCAGTAAACCTAAGCCGTCGTTTCTTAAAGTTTGGAGTTGCGATGCTTATGTGAAAAAGGTTTTCAACCTGATAAGCTCGAACCCAAATCGGAAAAGTGCGTCTTCATAGAATACCCAAAGGAAACTGTTGGGTACTCCTTCTATCACAGATCCAAAGGCAAAACATTCGTTGCTAAGAATGGATCCTTTCTAGAGAAGGAGTTTCTCTCGAAAGAAGTGAGTGGGAGGAAAGTAGAGCTTAATAAGGTAATTTGTACCTTCTCCCGAATTGGAAACTAGTTCATCACTGAAATCAGTTCCAGTGATGCCTACACCAATTAGTGAGGAAGCTAATGATGATGATCATGAAACTTCAAGATCAAGTTACTACCAAAACCTCGTAGGTCAACCAGAGTAAGATCCGCACCAGAGTGGTACGGTAATCCTATTCTAGAAGTCATGTTACTAGACCATGATAAACCTACGAACTATGAGGAAGCGATGATGAGCCCAGATTCCGCGAAATGGCTTGAGGCCATAAAATCTGAGATATGATCCATGTATGAGAACAAAGTATGGACTTTGATTGACTTGCTCGATGATCAGCAAGCCATGTTAAATAAATGGATCTTCAAGAGGAAGACAGATGCTGATAGTAGTGTTACTATCTACAAAGCTAGACTTGTCGAAAAAGGTTTTTGACAAAGTTCAAGATGTTGAATACAATGAGATTTTCTCACTCGTATCGATGCTTAAAAGTCTGTCCGAATCATGTTAGCAATTGCCACATTTTATGAAATCTGGCAAATGGATGTCAAACTGCATTCCTTAATGGTTTTCTTAAAGAAGAGTTGTATATGATGCAACCAGAAGATTTTGTCAATCCTAAAGGTGCTAACAAAATGTGCAAGCTCCAGCGATCCATCAATGGACTGGTGCAAGCATCTCGGAGTTGGAATATATGCTTTGATGTGTTGATCAAAGCATATGGTTTTATACAGACTTTTGGAAATGCATGTATTTACAAGAAAGTGAGTGGGAGCACTACAGCCTTTCTGATAAGTATATGTGAATGACATATTGTTGATCGGAAATAATGTAGAATTATTCTGCAAAGCATAAAGGAGTGTTTCAAAGGAGTTTTTCAAAGAAAGACCTCGGTGAAGCTGCTTACATATTGAGCATCAAGATCTATAGAGATAGATCAAGACGCTTGATAAGTTTTTCAATGAATACATACCTTGACAAGATTTTGAAGTAGTTCAAAATGGAACAGTCAAAGAAAGAGTTCTTGCCTGTGTTACAAGGTGTGAGATTGAGTAAGACTCAAATCCCGACCACGGCAGAAAATAGAAAGAGAATGAAAGTCATTCCCTATGCATCATTCATAGGTTCTATAAAAGTATGCCATGCTATGGACCAGACCTATTGTATACTCTGCCCTGGTTTGGCAAGGGAGTACAATAGTGATCTAGGAGTAGATCACTGGACATTGGTCAAAATTATCCTTAGTGGAATAAGGATATATTTCTCGATTATGGAGGTGAAAAAAAAGGTTCATCGTAAAGGGTTACGTCGATACAAGTTTTGGCACTGATCCAGATGACTCTAAGTCTCAATCTGGATACATATTGAAAGTGGGAGCAATTAGCTAGAGTAGCTCCATGCAGAGCATTGTAGACATAGAATATTTGCAAAATACATACGGCTCTGAATGTGACAGACCCGTTGACTAAACTTCTCTCACGAGCAAAACATGATCATACCTAACTACTTTTTGGGTGTTAATCACATAGCAATGTGAACTAGATTATTGACTCTAGTAAACCCTTTGGGCGTTGATCACATGACGATGTGAACTATGGGTATTAATCACATACATATGTGAATATTGGTGTTAAATCACATGATGATGTGAACTAGATTATTGACTCTAGTGCAAGTGGGAGACTGAAGGAAATATACCCTAAAGGCAATAATAAAGTTATTATTTATTTCCTTATATCATGATAAATGTTTATTATTCATGCTAGAATTGTATTAACCAGAAACATAATACATGTGTGAATACATAGACAAACATAGTGTCACTAGTATGCCTCTACTTGACTAGCTCGTTTATCAAAGATGGTTATGTTTCCTAACCATAGACAAAAGAGTTGTCATTTGATTAACGGGATCACATCATTAGGAGAATGATGTGATTGACTTGACCCATTCCGTTAGCTTAGCACTTGATCATTTAGTATGTTGCTATTGCTTTCATCATGACTTATACATGTTCCTGTAACTATGAGATTATGCAACTCCCGTTTACCGGAGGAACACATTGGGTGCTACCAAACGTCACAACGTAACTGGGTGATTATAAAGGAGTACTATAGGTGTCTCCAAAGGTACATGTTGGGTTGGCGTATTTCGAGATTAGGTTTTGTCACTCCGATTGTCGGAGAGGTATCTCTGGGCCCTCTCGGTAATGCACATCACTATAAGCCTTGCAAGCAATGTAGCTAATGAGTTAGTTATGGAATGATGCATTATGTAACGAGTAAAGAGACTTGCCGGTAACGAGATTGAACTAGGTATTGGATACCGACGATCGAATCTCGGGCAAGTAACATACCGATGACAAAGGGAACAAAGTATGTTGTTATGCGGTTTGACCGATAAAGATCTTCGTAGAATATGTAGGAGCCAATATGGGCATCCAGGTTCCGCTATTGGTTATTGACCAAGAATAGTTCTAGGTCATGTCTACATAGTTCTTGAACCCGTAGGGTCCGCACGCTTAAGGTTTCGATGACATTTATATTATGAGTTTATGAGTTTTGGAGTCCTAGATGAGATCGGGGACATGACGAGGAGTCTCGAAATGGTCGAGATGTAAAGATCGATATATTGGACGACTATATTCGGAGTTCAGAAAGGTTCCTTGTGATTCGGGTATTTTTCGGAGTACCGGAGAGTTACGGGAATTCGCTGGGGAGCATATGGGCCTTATTGGGCCATACGGGAATAGAGGAGAGAGGCCAAAAGGAAGGAGGCCTGCGCCCCCCCTCTGGTCCGAATTGGACAAGGGGCGCAACCCCCCTTTCCTTCTTCCTCTCCCCCTCTTTACCCTTCTCCTACTCCAAGAAGGGAGGTGGAATCCTACTAGGAATAGGGAGTCCTAGTAGGACTCCACACTTGGCGCGCCCCCTCCTAGGGCCGGCCTCCTCCCCCCTTGCTCCTTTATATACGGGGGCAGGGGGACACCCCATGACACACAAGTTGATCTTCGTGATTGTTCCTTAGCCGTGTGCGGTGCCCCCCTCCACCATATTCCACCTCGGTCATATCGTCGCGGAGTTTAGGCGAAGCCCTGCGCCGGTAGAACGTCATCATCGTCACCATGCCGTCGTGCTGACGGAACTCATCCCCGACACTTGGCTGGATCGGAGTCCGGGGATCGTCATCGAGCTGAACGTGTGCTGAACTCGGAGGTGCCGTACGTTCGGTACTTGGATCGGTCGGATCGTGAAGACGTACGACTACATCAACCGCGTTTTCATAACGCTTCCGCTTACGGTCTACGAGGGTACGTGGACAACACTCTCCCCTCTCGTTGCTATGCCATGACCATCATCTTGCGTGTACGTAGGAATTTTTTTGAAATTACTACGTTCCCCAACAAAAAAAGGGTCAATCCAACATACTAGAGCATTAACAAAGAAGACATGGTGCATGGTTGCTTTTGTAATATGGAAAATCACAAGAGATAAGGCATTCCCAAATCCCAACTAAGATGGTATTGAAAAAGAATTATAATGACCCAAAAGCAGGAGAAAATTAATTTCCCCAACTATGAGTATGCTTATTCACTTGAGAGGGGAAGATACTTGACACACAAGCGTGTTCACAAAATTAGGGAGATCCTTTTTCCCCATGCAAATGTCCAAATTTAAACCAGCCACCATAAACATGCATAAATGTTCATGCCACTAGACAACAGATTAGAGTTTTGTATTTGGCACTGGTGGCGACCAAATAGCGATCAACTATAATGCAGTATCTGCCACCATGAAAGGGTGTAAATCTGAACTGCTACTCGACAACATATCAGAGCTTTGTGTTTGGCACTGGTGGCGAAAAATAGCAATCAAATATAGTGCAAACAGAAAATAGCGTTCATGCTCACAGGCAACCGAAGCACACATCTTGAACACAAGTGTTCAGAAAGTAAAACCTTTTGAAAGCCATCACAAAACATCCTAACTTCTGCGTACTCTAGTTATGCAGATGTATCAAGATCATTTTGATGTCTCCATTACAGATCAGAGATCAGTGTCATCAGACTGATAGTGGCAACTACAAAGACCAAACACTATTTTCTCTGACAACAAAGGATTATGCCCTTTGCCATTGGCTGACACAACTACTCACTATACACCCAGATGTAGTAGGATGTTACCATAAATAAAAGCATGATGACTAGAAATCCAAGATATGGACATGCAGCCACCAAAACCTCAGTGGCATTTTCCAAATTAGTTGTGCGCTGTTTCGTTCATTTGCTAGAGTTTTTTTGGGCCCAAGAATATGTTGAGTAGCATTTTTCATGTCAGCCACCAAAACAGACTGCACATGCATCAAAAAGACAGAAAGAGAAGCCCGAAGTCGCTTCAGTTAGTTAACAAGAAGAGCAAAGAGGATGTCAGATGTAGAGTCGTGTCGAGCAATACCTACTTCTCCTGGAAAATGTTTGGGCCCAAGATTTGGAGGCGCAACTGCATCTCGATGTCACGTCCAGCTCCAGGGGTATGTTCTTCTCCTGCTGAGGGAGGGACAAGATTAAACGCAGAAAGAATGGGAGGACAAAGAGCTCAGATGCAATGCTACAAGATAGATCATGGGAAATTCACCAATCTGTACTACTCCCTCCGTTCCTACATATAAGTCTTTTTAGAGATTTCAATATGGCCTACATACAGTAAAATGAGTGAAAACGGAACGAAAACGGATGGAACTGGGTGCTACCATATTTGTTTTCATATATTTTTGCAGAAGCGGAAACGAATACAGAAACTTTGGAAATGAATACGAAAATAGATACTACCGAAAACGAATATGGAGCGAATACAAAGCGGGCACGGAAACAGAAGTGGGCACTGATCGGAACATAAAAACCCCATGAATCATATAGAAATACACACAAAACATAGATTAATTTAATGAATTGTTAACATGGCTATAAAATAACATCCTTATGTTAGCAACTTTGTGTCGTATTGTAGTAGTATTGGACAATTGTGTATAGCATCACTAGTAGAAACGAGGGCTTTGGTCCACCCCGCGTTAGCCCATTAGTCCCGGTTCAGTCTAGAACCGGGACTAATGGGGGCATTAGTCCTGGTTCGTGCGCCCAGGGTCCACGTGGGCCATTTGTCCCGGTTCGTCTGGACCTTTTAGTCCCGGTTGGTGCTACGAACTCGGACTAAAGGGTGCGATGTCCATTAGTCCCGGTTCGTGGCACCAACCAGGACTAAAGGGTTAGACCTTTAGTCCCGGTTCGTGCCACGAACCGGTACTAATGGGGTTTGAGGCATTAGTACCGGTTCATGGCATGAACCGGTACTAAAGGTCCCATTTTCAAACTCCACCCCCCCCCCCCCGCGTGGATCGCCTTTTTAGTTTGAAAAAAAATAAAAGAAAATGTCAAAAAAAATAAAAGAAAATAAGTTTCCCATGACATATATGGTCTAGTTGTTGGGAAAATTTACAAATATGAATTTTGACTTTATTTGCAAAGTCTCTCTAGAATTTAGTAAAATGGGCATAACTTTTGCATACGAACTCGAATGAAAAAGTTTTTTAATATGAAAAATAAACTACTCGAAAAGTTACATCCAAATTGTATACCATGCTGAATATAATCATGCTCCCAGGAAGCTAAAGCACACATCTCAAAAACAAGAGTTCCAAAAGTAAAACTTTGAAAAGCCATCATAAAACATCCAAACTTCTGCATATTCTAGCTAGCACAGGTATCAAGATCATTTTGATGTCTCCATTACGAATTAGAGATCATTGTTGTCAGATTGCCAATGGCAATTACAAAGACCGAACACTATTTTCTAAATATTGCATATAGCACAACATCGTAGCCCGGCAGGCGGGCTAAAAAAAGGGTCAATCCAACATACTTGAGCATTAACAAAGAAGACATGGTGCATGGTTGCTTTTGCAATATGGAAAATCACAAGAGATAAGGCATTCCCAAATCCCAACTGAGATTGTATTGAAAAAGAATTATAATGACCCAAAAGCAGGAGAAAATTAATTTCCCCAACTATGAGTATGCTTATTCACTTGAGAGGGGAAGATGCTTGACACACAAGCGTGTTCACAAAATTGGGGAGATCCTTTTTTCCCATGAAAATGTCCAAATTTATACCAGCCACCATAAACAGGCATAAATGTTCATGCCACTAGACAACACATTGGAGTTTTGTATTTGGCACTGGTGGCGACCAAATAGCGATCAACTATAATGCAGTATCTGCCACCATGAAAGGGTGTAAATCTGAACTACTACTCGACAACATATCAGAGCTTTGTGTTTGGCACTGGTGGCGAAAAATGGCAATCAAATATAGTGCAAACGGAAAATAGCGTTCATGCTCACAGGCAACTGAAGCACACATCTTGAACACAAGAGTTCCGAAAGTAAAACCTTTCGAAAGCCATCACAAAACATCATAACTTCTGCGTACTCTAGTTATGCACATGTATCAAGATCATTTTGATGTCTCCATTACAGATCAAAGATCAGTGTCATTAGACTGATAATGGCAACCACAAAGACCAAACACTATTTTCTCTGACAACAAAGGATTATGCCCTTTGCCATTGGCTGACACAACTACTCACTATACACCTAGATGTACTAGGATGTTACCATAAATAAAAGCATGATGACTAGAAATCCAAGATATGGACATGCAGCCACCAAAACCTCAATGGCATTTTCCAAATTATTTATGCCATGTTTTGTTCATTTGCTAGAGTTTTTTTTGGGCCCAAGAATATGTTGAGTAGCATTTTTCATGTCAGCCACCAAAACAGTCTGCACATACATCAAAAAGACAGAAAGAGAAACCCAAGTCGCTTCAGTTAGTTAACAGGAAGCAGCAAAGAGGATGTCAGATGTAGAGTCGTGTCGAGCAATACCTACTTCTCCTGGAAAATGTTTGGGCCCATGATTTGGAGGCGCAACTGCATCTCGATGTCACGTCCAGCTCCAGGGGTATGTTCTTCTCCTGCTGAGGGAGGGACAAGATTAAACGCAGAAAGAATGGGAGGACAAAGAGCTTAGATGCAATGCTACAAGATAGATCGTGGGAAATTCACCAATCTGTACTACTCCCTCCGTTCCTACATATAAGTCTTTTTAGAGATTTCAATATGGACTACATACAGCAAAATGAGTGAAAACGGAACGGAAACGGATGGAACTGGGTGCTACCATATTTGTTTTCATATATTTTTGTAGAAGCGAAAATGAATACATAAACTTTGGAAATGAATACGAAAATAGATACTACCGAAAACGAATATGGAGCGAATACAAAACGGACATGGAAACAAAAGTTGGCACTGACCGGAACTTAAAAACCCCTTGAATCATATAGAAATACACACAAAACATAGACTAATTTAATGAATTGTTAACATGGCTATAAAATAACATCATTATGTTAGCAACTTTGTGTCGTATTGTAGTAGTATTGGACAATTCTGTATAGCATCACTAGTAGAAAAGAGGGCTTTGGTCCACCCCGGGTTAGCCCATTAGTCCCAATTCAGTCTAGAACCGGGACTAATGGGGGCATTAGTCCCGGTTCGTGCGCCCAGGGGCCACGTGGGTCATTTGTCCCGGTTCGTCTGGACCTTTTAGTCCCGGTTGGTGCCATGAGCCGGGACTAAAGGGTGCGATGCCCATTAGTCCCGGTTCGTGGCACCAACCGGGACTAAAGGGTTAGACCTTTAGTCCCGGTTCGTGCCACGAACCAGTACTAATGGGGTTTGAGGCATTAGTACCGGTTCATGGCACGAACCGGTACTAAAGGTCCCATTTTCAAACTCCACCCCCCCCCCCCCCCCCGGTGGATCGCCTTTTTAGTTTAAAAAAAATAAAAGAAAATGATGAAAATGTGAAAAAAATAAAATAAAATAAGTTTCCCATGTGATATATGGTCTAGTTGTTGGGAAAATTTACAAATATGAATTTCGACTTTATTTGCAAAATCTCTCTAGAATTTAGTAAAATGGGCATAACTTTTGCATCCGAACTTGGATGAAAAAGTTTTTTATATGAGAAATCATCTACTCGAAAAGTTACATCCAAATTGTATACCATGTTGAATATAATCATGCTCCCTGGAAGCTAAAGCACGTATCTCGAAAACAGGAGTTTAAAAAGCAAAACTTTCAAAAGCCATCATAAAACATCCAAACTTCTGCATATTCTAGCTAGCACAGGTATCAAGATCATTTTGATGTCTCCATTACGGATTAGAGATCATTGTTGTCAGATTGCCAATGGCAATTACAAAGACCGAACACTATTTTCTAAATATTGCATATAGCACAACATCGTAGCCTGGTAGGCGGGCTAAAAAAAGGGTCAATCCAACATACTTGAGCATGGTTGCTTTTGCAATATGGAAAATCACAAGAGATAAGGCATTCCCAAATCCCAACTAAGATGGTATTGAAAAAGAATTATAATGACCCAAAAGCAGGAGAAAATTAATTTCCCCAACTATGAGTATGCTTAGTCACTTGAGAGGGGAAGATGCTTGACACACAAGTGTGTTCACAAAATTGGGGAGATCCTTTTTTCCCATGCAAATGTCCAAATTTATACCAGCCACCATAAACAGGCATAAATGTTCATGCCACTAGACAACACATTAGAGTTTTGTATTTGGCACTGGTGGCGACCAAATAGCGATCAACGATAATGCAATATCTGCCACCATGAAAGGGTGTAAATCTGAGCTGCAACTCGACAACATATCAGAGCTTTGTGTTTGGCACTGGTGGCGAAAAATGGCAATCAAATATAGTGCAAACGGAAAATAGCATTCATGCTCACAGGCAACTGAAGCACACATCTTGAACACAAGAGTTCAGAAAGTAAAACCTTTCGAAAGCGATCACAAAACATCCTAACTTCTGCGTACTCTAGTTATGCACATGTATCAAGATCATTTTGATGTCTCCATTACAGATCAGAGATCAGTGTCGTCAGACTGATAATGGCAACTACAAAGACCAAACACTATTTTCTCTGACAACAAAGGATTATGCCCTTTGCCATTGGCTGACACAACTACTCACTATACACCCAGATGTACTAGGATGTTACCATAAATAAAAGCATGATGACTAGAAATCCAAGATACGGACATGTAGCCACCAAAACCTTAGTGGCATTTTCCAAATTAGTTGTGCGCTGTTTTGTTCATTTGCTAGAGTTTTTCTTGGGCCCAAGAATATGTTGAGTAGCATTTTTCATGTCAGCCACCAAAACAGTCTGCACATGCATCAAAAAGATAGAAAGAGAAACCCCAAGTCGCTTCAGTTAGTTAACATGAAGCAGCAAAGAGGATGTCAGATGTAGAGTCGTGTCGAGCAATACCTACTTCTCTTGGAAAATGTTTGGGCCCAAGATTTGGAGGCGCAACTGCATCTCGATGTCACGTCCAGCTCCAGGGGTATGTTCTTCTCCTGCTGAGGGAGGGACAAGATTAAACGCAGAAAGAATGGGAGGACAAAGAGCTCAGATGCAATGCTACAAGATAGATCGTGGGAAATTCACCAATCTGTACTACTCCCTCCGTTCCTACATATAAGTCTTTTTAGAGATCTCAATATGGACTACATACAGCAAAATGAGTGAAAACGGAACGGAAACGGATGGAACTGGGTGCTACCATATTTGTTTTCATATATTTTTTTAGAAGCGGAAACGAATACAGAAACTTTGGAAATGAATATGAAAATAGATACTACCGAAAACGAATATGGAGCGAATACAAAGCGGACACGGAAACAGAAGTGGGCACTGACCGGAACTTAAAAACCCTTGAATCATATAGAAATACACACAAAACATAGACTAATTTAATGAATTGTTAACATGGCTATAAAATAACATCATTATGTTAGCAACTTTATGTCGTATTGTAGTAGTATTGGACAATTGTGTATAGCATCACTAGTAGAAAAGAGGGCTTTGGTCCACCCCGAGGTAGCCCATTAGTCCTAGTTCAGTCTAGAACTGGGACTAATGGGGGCATTAGTCCCGGTTCGTGCGCCCAGGGGCCACGTGGGTCATTTGTCCCGGTTCATCTGGACCTTTTAGTCCCGGTTGGTGCCACGAACTGGGACTAAAGGGTGTGATGCCCATTAGTCCCGGTTCGTGGCACCAACCGGGACTAAAGGGTTAGACCTTTAGTCCCGGTTCGTGCCACGAACCGGTACTAATGGGGTTTGAGGCATTAGTACCGGTTCATGGCACGAACCGGTACTAAAGGTCCCATTTTCAAACTCCACGCCCCCATGTGGATCGCCTTTTCAGTTTAAAAAAATAAAAGAAAATGATGAAAATGTCAAAAAAATAAAAGAAAATAAGTTTCCCATGTGATATATGGTCTAGTTGTTGGGAAAATTTACAACTATGAATTTCGACTTTATTTGCAAAATCTCTCTAGAATTTAGTAAAATGGGCATAACTTTTGCATACGAACTCGGATGAAAAAGTTTTTTATATGAGAAATCATCTACTCGAAAAGTTACATCCAAATTGTATACCATGCTGAATATAATCATGCTCCCAGGAAGCTAAAGCACGCATCTCGAAAACAAGAGTTCAAAAAGTAAAACTTTCAAAAGCCACCATAAAACATCCAAACTTCTGCATATTCTAGCTAGCACAGGTATCAAGATCATTTTGATGTCTCCATTACGGATTAGAGATCATTGTTGTCAGATTGCCAATGGCAATTACAGAGAACGAACACTATTTTCTAAATATTGCATATAGCACAACATCTTAGCCCGGCAGGCGGGCTAAAAAAAGGGTCAATCCAACATACTTGAGCATTAACAAAGAAGACATGGTGCATGGTTGCTTTTGCAATATGCAAAATCACAAGAGATAAGGCATTCCCAAATCCCAACTGAGATGGTATTGAAAAAGAATTATAATGACCCAAAAGCAGGAGAAAATTAATTTCCCCAACTATGAGTATGCTTATTCACTTGAGAGGGGAAGATGCTTGACACACAAGCGTGTTCACAAAATTGGGTAGATCCTTTTTTCCCATGCAAATGTCCAAATTTATACCAGCCACCATAAACATGCATAAATGTTCATGCCACTAGACAACACATTAGAGTTTTCTATTTGGCACTGGTGGCGACCAAATAGCGATCAACTATAATGCAGTATCTACCACCATGAAAGGGTGTAAATCTGAACTGCTACTCGACAACATATCAGAGCTTTGTGTTTGGCACTCGTGGCAAAAAATAGCAATCAAATATAGTGCAAACAGAAAATAGCGTTCATGCTCACAGGCAACTGAAGCACACATCTTGAACACAAGAGTTCAGAAAGTAAAACCTTTCGAAAGCCATCACAAAACATTAGAGGATAAATTGAGCAGTGATGAGGGGTGGTGATTAGTGATTAGAGGTTAAAATAATTCAGAAATTTGAAAATAAAAAAAATTCAAAAAAAGTTTTCAAAACAAAAATTCAAAACAAAAAATCATAAAATTTCCTTTAGTCCCGGTTGGTGTTAGGTGGAGCTCCACGTGGCCGCGACTTTTAGTCCCGGTTCGTGTTAGAACCGGGACTAAAGGGGGGAGGCATTAGTCCCGACCCTTTAGTCCCGGTTCGTGAAACCGGGACTAAAGGCCCTTATGAACCGGGACTGATGCCCCCTTTTCTACTAGTGCATCAAGATGAGTACATGTGTGGAAGTTGAAGCTGGGTTCAAATGATCCATTCTACTCATTGTGTCATTGTATGTTATTCGGTGGTTGGACTACCACTACTGGAATCAGGGAATTTGCCGTTTGCCATTTCTTTGCCGTCAGCTAGCGGACGACAAAGAAGGTCTTTGCCATCAGCTACCCAGAAGCTGACTGCAAACAAATGGCAGACGGCAAAGAAGGTCTTTGCCATCTGCCATTTCTTTGCCGTCCGCTGGCTGACGGCAAAGAGGGAGGTGGCACCCACTAACGAAAAAACTTAACGTCCCCCCTCTTTGCCGTCCACAGCAGACGGCAAAGATAAACAAAAAGCGGACGACAAAGGCAGGGCGGACGGCAAAGGCTAACCTAACTAACCTAACTAACGGCCGAGCCCCCCCACCCTGCCCGTTACTCTCTCTGTTTCTCCCTCTCTCCTCCCCGACACCCAGATCCACTCACCGCGCCGCCCCCGCTGCCCGGCGCCGCCCCCATCACCGTCCCCGCCCCCGCCCCCGCCGCCCGGCGCTACCCCCGCCACCGCCCCTCCCCCACCCGCCGACGCCCCACCATCCCGCCGCCCCGGTGCCCCGCAGCCCGGCGCCGCCCCTGCCATCGCCCCTGCCCCCGCCGCCCGGCGCCACCCCCGCCCCCGCCCCCGCCCCCGCCGCCCGGTGTTGCCCCCGCCACCGCCCCCTCCCCCACCCGCCGACGCCCCACCATCACGCCGCCCCGCCGCCCGGCGCCGCCCCCGCCATCGCCCCCGCCCCCGTCGCCCAGCGCCGCCCCCGCCCCCGCCCCCTCCCCCACCCGCCCGACCGTCCCACTCCCCCGGAGCCCCGCCGCCCACCACCCCGGCGCCAGCGTCGCCCCCGGCTCCGGTGAGTATTTTTTTTTATGTTTTTTCTTTTTGTTGTTGTTTAATTGTTAGTGTTAGATTTACTGCTAGATATGTGTTAGTGTTAGTGTTAGATTTAGTGCTACATATGTGTTAGTGTTAGATTTAGTGCATGGGTTTTAGATGAAAAAAGATGAAAAAAGAAGAAGAAGAAAAGAAGTAGAAGAAAAAAGCATATGTAGAAGAAAAGAAGAAGAAGAAAAGAAATAGAAGAAGTAGAAGAAGAAGAAAAGAAGAAAAGAAAAGAAGTAGAAAAAAGATGAAAGAAGAAGAAGAAGAAAAGAAGAAAAGAAAAGAAGTAAAAGAAGTAGAAAAAAGATGAAAAGAAGAAGAAGAAGAAAAGAAGTAGAAGAAGAAGAAAAGAAGAAAAGAAAAGAAGTAAAAGAAGTAGAAAAAAGATGCAAGAAGAAGAAGAAGAAAGGAAAGAAGAAGAAGGATAGAAGAAGAAGAAGAAAGGAAAGAAGAAGAAAAAAGAAGAAGAAGAGAAGGAAAGAAGAAGAAGGATAGAAGGAAACACCCCGACCCCTGACCCGACACCCCGACCCCAACACCACACCCCGACACCTGACCCCGACACCCCGACCCCCCGACCCCGACACCCCGACCCCGACACCACACCCCGACACCCCGAACCCGACACCACACCCCGACACCCTGACCCCGACACGACACCCCGACACCCCGACCCCCCGACACCGACACGACACCCCGACCCCCGAAACCTCCCGAAAAGGTGCTCTTTGGCCTTCCAGAGGCCGACGGGGTCATATATTTGTGAATTATGAGTTAGATCATATATTTTTCGATTTTGATATGAAAAACATCATATATAATTGTGTTGATCGGGTAGATTTAAATGTGCAGTTGTTTCATTGCTGTGAGGTTTGGTGTTCGACGACCTCGCCGTGCGTTTGACGAGCTCTGCCCTTCGTTCGTGGGTGAGCACAAATGACATGTCCTCCTCCCCCATTAATTATTTTCTCTATTTCAGTGTTCGTGCCGATGAAACTTGATAGCTAGCTATATATGTGTCTTGAATCATCAGTATGTGTAACCAATATGTGTCTCCCGTTCGAAAGCGTTATAGTTATAAATATGCATGCATTTGCATATTTATAACCTTGATTCTTTCGAATTGTCCAACGCTATCCATGGATAGCCTGAGTATGTGTAGATTGGGTGCATTTTCCCATACGCTTTGCTCCGGATCCGATGCATAAATTTCATCAGTGCCTCCCCTGTTGTTCTCCGGGTACACATTTTCTTTGTTTATTGCAGCGACGTGCATCAGGAGAACAGCAGGGAGGTGCTGCCGAAATTTTGCGTCAGATCCAGAGCATAGCATGGGAAAATGAACCCAATCTACACATACTCGGGTGGGATTAGGACCTATCATTACCTATTAGAGCATAGGTTGCATGGACGTAATAAAATTGACAAAGTAGATCAACTGATGAATATATACATGGTGAATTATATATATATATATATATATATATATATATATATATATATATATATATATTTGTTGTGTGTCCAGTAGCTCTGAAAGTCAAGATGAGTGATCGTGCGTGGATGTATACCGGTCACACTGGTCAGAACAAATGGAGCGCTGAATGGTTCACAAAAACCAAGGGGGTTGTGCAAGCCGCATTTGCAAATGGCCAGAGGAAAACCTGGTGCCCCTATTTCCGGTGCGGCAATTGGGAAAAGAGGACAGAGGCTGAAATGAGCAAACACCTGCAGATGAGTGGTTTTACGCCCGATTATACGGTGTGGACATATCATGGTGAGTCTGCCCAACGTGACCGAGCTGAGGTGGATCGTCGTCGCACCGACGAGCATGGTACCGGGTTGGAAAACATGGTGCAAGACTATGATGATGCTCGAGATTCGGACGAGGAGATGGAGGAATCTGCAAAGGCCTTCAATGAAATGTTGGAGTCTTCAAAAAGTCCGCTCCACGAGCACACTGAGCTTTGTCAGTTGGATGCCATCTCACAAGTAATGGCTTTGAAGGCTCAGTTCAACTTGGGCAGAGAATGCTACGACGCAATAATGACAGTATTTGGACGCTTTCTACCCAAAGGCCATGTAATGCCTGCAAACCTGTACCAGTTGGACAAAATCCTCCGTGCACTAAAGATGCCCTATGAGAAGATACATGCCTGTGAGAAAGGATGTGCCTTATTTAGGCTTGACTATGCGGACTTGAACTATTGTCCCATTTGCAAGTCTTCCAGGTATGTTGTGGTAGACAACGGTATGGGTGAGAAGACACAGAGCAAAATCCCCGTTAGTGTTCTTCGGTATATGCCAATCGTACCAAGACTTCAACGTCTTTTCATGGTCGAAGAGACGGCCAGACAGATGACATGGCACAAAACAGGCAAAAGAACCGAACTAGATGCAGATGGGAATCTGATGATGGTACACACATCGGATGGTGTTGCGTGGAAAAGTTTGATGAATTACATGCTGACAAAGCGGCAGATCCGAGGCATCCTCGAGTCGGCGTCAGCACGGATGGGTTCAGTGTGTTTGGTATGACGGCAGCCCAATACAGTTGTTGGCCCGTATTTGTCTTTCCACTCAATCTCCCCCCGGACAGATTATGCAAAGAAAGAACATTTTCCTGACGTTGATAATTCCAGGGCCCAACTATCCGGGGAAAAATATGAATGTGTACATGCAGCCGCTTAAGGACGAATTGCAAGAAGCCTGGGATAATGGGTTCAAGACATACGACGCCTATAGCAAACGGAACTTCATAATGCGTGTCTGGTACATGTACTCAACGCATGACTTGCCGACGTATGCACTATTCGTTGGCTGGTGTGTGCATGGAAGGTTCCCGTGTCCCACATGCAAGGGAGCTCTTGAGTTTCGTTGGCTTCAGGCCGGTCGCAAGTTTTCTTGCTTCTACATGCATAGACAGTTCCTGGATCCTCGCCATAAGTTCAGAAAAGACAAGAAGAACTTCATCAGAGGTAGAGTTGTCAAAAACTCTGCACCACCTGCGTTGACAGGCCAACAGACCCTGGATCAGTTAAACGCTCTCGAGCCGGATCCAGAGCGTCCAGGGTACTTCAAGGGGTATAATTCTGAGCAGGCCTGGACTCACAAGACATGCTTATGGGATCTGCCTTACTTCAAAGACCTCCTTTGCCCACACAACATCGACGTGATGCACACTGAGAAGAATATCACTGAGGCACTTTTTGGTACATTGTTCGGCATAGATGGGAAGTCAAAGGATAATACTAAGGCTAGAGTCGATCTGGAGGCGCTATGTGATTGGCCATTACAAAACATGAAAGAATCGAAAGGAAAGCAGAATTGGACGAAGCCGAAGGCATGGTTCAATCTTGGAAGGCCAGCTACGAGGGAAATTATCTTGTGGGTGAAAATGCAGTTGATGTTCCCTGATGGGTATGCAGCGAATCTAAAGAGAGGAGCGAGTCTTGATAAATTGAAGATATTTGGTCTCAAGAGTCATGATTGGCACATATGGATTGAGCGGGTAATGCCGGTGATGTTGCGTGGCTTCATCCCTGAGGATGAATGGCTAGTACTGGCAGAACTCAGCTATTTCTTCCGTGTTCTTTGTGCGAAAGAACTATCGCCTGGCGTGCTAGAAGAAATGGAAGAGTTGGCGCCGAAGTTGATCTACAAGTTAGAGAAGATTTTTCCACCGGGCTTCTTTAATTCAATGCAGCACTTGATTTGGCATCTCCCGACCGAGGCAAGATTGGGGGGGCCCGTGCAAAATCGTTGGTGCTACCCAACTGAGAGGATGCAGAAGACGCTTCGAGAAAAATGTAAAAATAAACGTAGAATTGAAGCATCGATGGCTGAGGCATTCATCACTGAGGAGGCGGCAAACTTCGTGACAGCACACTACGAAGCCAAAAACCGTCATTTGCATAATTCGAAGCCTCGGTACAATGCTGACGACCCTAAAAAGGGTGGATCCAACCTCAGTCTATTCGAAGGGAATCTCGCACCAGCCAGTATTTCAAATCCAGTATCTTTGGATAACGAAGAGTGGCGGACCATTTCGTTGTATATCTTCAACAACCTGATAGAAGTGCGGCCGTACATCGAGTAAGTTCTCGGTACATTGTTTCGCAACTTCTATTTCCTTTGAACTGCTCTTATTCCTGGATATTTCATACAGTCGATACATAGCCATATTCTCGTATGGAGCGGTGATCCAAAAGGATTCCGTCGAAGAGTATGAGATTCTCGCAAGCAAGGAGGCGGCTATCCCTGTTTCATCTCTTGGTTCAAACAAACGGTAATTTCTATTAGACAATTTTATTTCATTCGCTAATTTGTGCGTAATGCAACAATCCTTTCGTATTGAACTTGTATACTAATTCAGAGTCTATGGACGCCGAATTGAGACAAGTCGCTAATGGTTTTGACTATAAGGTCCGTTCATTTGACAAATACGACATCAACGGGTATCGCTTTCGTACCTATGGCAAAGAGCTATCTATGGCCGACCGAAAATCTACAAATTGTTGTGTATCTGCTATCGACGAAGGAGGTACCGAGTATTATGGGAGAGTTGAAGCAATTTATGAACTTCTATTCTATGGTGAAAACCCACCGAATGTCGTAGTCTTCAAATGTTATTGGTTTCAGCCGAAGGAGACTAGAAGGACTCATGAACATATAGGGCTAGTTGAAATCAACCAAAGCACCCATTTAGATGTTCCTGATGTCTATATTACGGCTCAACAGGCGACCCAAGTATTCTATCTACCGTGGGCCTGCCAAACTAATCCAAATCTGAAAGGTTGGGATGTCGTTTATGAAGTGCCGCCACGTGCTAGACTATCTCCCCCAAAGGAAGAGGATTATGAACCTCACATTAACCCAGACACATATGAAGGAGAATTCTTCCAAGAGACACGTCTTTCCAAAAAGCATTTCAAGAACCGCTATACTTCACCCCAAAACATTGAAGTAGACAACGACGGTGAATCCGACATCACCCCAGAGGAGGAACAAGAAGAGCCGGAACAAGAAGAGGTTACTTCTACAGATGACCTGTCAATGCTTGACCGATTACGTCAAGGTGGCCTTCCACATGTTGATGCCACTGAACCCTATGAGCCCGTCATTGATTATAGTGATGATGATGATTATGCATTTATTGATGATACTGATCGAGATTATTAGTAGTGTCAGGTATTCAATTTTTTTATGTTTTACTTGATGATGATACACTTAAGTGATATACATATTATTATTCATGTCGGTATTTTTTTTATGTTGTACTAATTTCGTTTACTCTTTGTCATGACAGGTGTTGAAAGATGGAAGGGGAGCCAACTGAGGCCAAGGACAAACGTGCCCAAATTGAAGGTGTGCCACACCATCAAGGCAGCTCCAGCTTATATCAGTTCGGGCGGAACTGGGTATGTGGTTTGCTTCATGATTCATGCAATTCATTCATCATGCTAGCTTGAGCCCTTTAATTACTAATTTACTTTGTTTCTCTCTTTCAAGCATGCTACAATAAGACGGATAAGGTGCCAGAGGGGTACGACCTGTATGCCATGGCCCACACTGCCTCTTACAAGAAAGTCAAGGGGAAGGCGTGGAAAGGGGAGGACTTTAACCCGAGCCAGGGTCCCATTGATCTAGAGCAGGTGATGATATCTGGTGGCGGGAGGTCCCGTGGCTCCATAGCCATTGATCCAGAGATTGCTCCTGAGACCACGGTGAGTTTAATTTGAATGGACGTTACTTGCTAGTCTTAACATTTGAGTGTCATCATGCTAACGACACATTGGAAATGATCTTTGGTGCAGCGTAACTCCAGACAAGCATCACACGATCCTTCTCCAGCTACTGGCACGAGCCAGCCCGCTCCTACACCTCCATGATCACGGTAAGTTTCTCTAGTTTTTTGCTTAACAAATGCATAAAGACCTAGACTTAGCTTTATTTCCTCCAATATGCTTACCTTAATGACCTAGAGTTAGCTTCTTTTCCTCCAAAATGACGTAATAAGCTTACTAACCTCCATAACCAGCCATTTTACCTAAGTTAGCTCTAAACCAATCTATACTTAGCTTTGTTTCCTCCAAAATGACCTAATTTAGTTGTAGTATGCTTAGTTAACTAGGTTTGCTCAATAATGACATGTACTTAGCTTACTTATGTAAAAAACGGCATAATTAGCTTAGTTAGCTCATACACGATCCATTTTACCTAAGTTAGCTCTAAAATGATCCATTTTACCTTAGTTAGCTCATAATGATCAATTTTACCCAAGTTAGCTTTAAAATGACCCATTTTACCTAGATTATCTCCAAAATGATCCATTTTACCTAGATTATCTCCAAAATGATCCATTTTACCTACGTTAGCTCTAAAATGACCCATTTTACCTACGGTAGCTCCAAAATGACCCATTTTACCTACGTTGGCTCCAAAATGACCCATCTTACCTACGTTAGCTCTAAAATGATGCATTTTACCTAAGTTAGCTCATTAACGACCCATTTCACCTAAGTTACCTCACAAACGATGAAGTGCTTCTTCTTCTAGTCACCTTTTCCTAACTTTATTATTTGCCATTTTGCAGATTTCATTCACTTCTCGGAAGCTAGCTTGCTATGATGGAGTGCTTGTTTTTTATTTCATTCTCTTCTAGTATTCTTCTAGCTTGCTATGATGGAACTTGCTATCTTGATGAAACTTTGCATTGTAATATGTATGTGCAACTTCCTAATGGTTGCAACTTATGTGTATGTGCAACTTGCTATGTACGAATGGATGGAACTATATATCTATGTACGATGAAACTTATGTGTTGGATATGTCATATGTTTGCTGTTAAATAGCCCTGTGAAATATATATATATATATATCATATATATTTGCTGTGAAAATTGTTGGATTTAAAAAAAACAGAAAAAAGAGGCAATGCATGATCTTTGCTGTCCGCCGCTGATGGCAAAGGACCCTTTACCGTCCGCCGCGGACGGCAAAGAAGACACGTGGCGGCCACCTGTGCTCCCTGGGAGCTGACCCATTTGGCCAGTTTGCCTACAGTGGCAGACGACAAAGGATCACCACATTTGCCTACAGTGGCGGACGGCAAAGCCTAGGTGGGCAGTGACGTCCAGCTGACGTCACCCGACGGACGGTAAAGGCCAGATAATTTTTGCCGTCAGCAGCTGACGGCAAAGGCTGCCGTTAGCCATCTAATGGACTAACAGCGTATTTATTGCCGTCAGCTTTCTTTGCCATCCGCTACTTATGGCAAAGGACCCTTTGCCGTCAGCCTCCGGAAGCAGACGACAAAGTAGCCAGCTCTTTGCCGATCCTTACTTTGCCGGAGCCTTTTGCCGTCCGCGGCAGACGGCAAAGGCCTTTGCCGTCCGCCATTCCTGCCTTTGCCATCCGCCCCGGTGGACGGCAAAGTAGATGATTCCTAGTGTACAAAGCAGCCATAAGTATATAGTAATAACGGAAATTCCATATTCACGGAAACGGAAAGTTCCGTTTCCACGTCAGTTCACCGGAAAACACCGTTCAGTTTTTGTTTCCATTTCCGCATAAATAATTCCACTTCCACTTCCGTTTCGCAAATTTCTATTTTCGTTTTCATATTTCCTCTCCATTTCCATTTTTCCTCCGGAAAAACGAAAAGTTTCCATTTCATTTTCATCCCTAACCGAGAGCATGCACCGTGCGACAACTCTTTCCTTGCCTTGCTGCCAGTTAAAGTGCATGTCACGGGAAGTATACTACATTTTTTTCATGATAATATGTGTCTTATTTATAGTATATCATGAGAACCGTAATACAAGCTATGTAAATACCGACCTGATAAGACTAAAAAGACAGCAGGACACCGGACAAGAAAGAAAATTACAATCGAGACTGAAGAATCCCTTGAGCTTGACATCATTGCCTATCACCTGCCTTTGACACTACCACAATAACCACCATCACCTGAACTCTACGCGGCTCCATTGCTGATATGCAGTTTTGCAGACCTCCAAGGTGGCTCACCAAAGGAGAAGTCATTGCTGTTCAACGAACCAGACCGGGGCAACACTCCAGACACACCGTCGAACTCCAAATCTGGCACCCCTGAACGACTAGGACCTCGAAGGAGAAAACCATACTTGACAGTCACGAACCACGAGGGTCAGGAAGGAGATTGACTGGTTCGACCGGTCGGGGGTTCCCGGCATTGAAGAAGAGGGCAC
The DNA here is from genome assembly GCF_018294505.1 of Triticum aestivum. Classification (NCBI taxonomy): domain Eukaryota; kingdom Viridiplantae; phylum Streptophyta; class Magnoliopsida; order Poales; family Poaceae; genus Triticum; species Triticum aestivum. Next base: position 718,041,942 of record NC_057810.1, on the reverse strand, counting down.
GTCGAACCGAGGTGGCGGCAGCTGGTCAAATTGGGTGGAATGGGCCCGAAGGAGGAAGAATGCTCTTTGTCGCTGGATGCTGATCCGACGGACGAGAAAGAAGTGATCGAAACCAAAAAAAAAACGAAATCCAGTCGCCGGCCTAGCTAATATATCACCAGCCAGCCAGAGACAGTGAGATCAATCATGTTTCGGCCGGCAAGTTTGTTTATTTATAGGACACGGTGCATATAACGCGAGGATTAGTGACAGGCTCAGCTCACCCCCATTTGCCACTCGTGTCCTTATTTGGGAGGGCCTCTGCGAGCCAAGCATCGCGGGGCCATAAAACGAACCAAAGCCATGGACACGGGCGCACCGACGCTCTCCTCCTCTCCTCTCCTCTCCTCTCCTCTCCTCTCCCAGCCCGACCTCCTCCACGGCGAGCGGCGGCAAGGAGATAGAGATCGTCGATGGACGGGCACGCGGTGGACGAGCTCATCCGGCGGCTCCTGGACGGGAAGAAGGGCAAAGCGCCCGGGAAGAAGGTGCAGCTGAGCGAGGCGGAGATCCGGCACCTCTGCGTCACCGCCAAGGCCATCTTCCTCGCCCAGCCCAACCTCCTCGAGCTCGAGGCCCCCATCAACGTCTGCGGTGAGTCGAGTCCCGTCGTCGCCGCCGGAGTCTCGTCGCCGGAGTCATGCATGCATTGTCGATCTCCTTCTCTTGGTCATGTGGTCGTCTTGTCCCTTGATCTTAATGGTCGTTTGGATTTGTGGTCGTCCGGTCGTGACTCACGAGTGGCCTGGGGCCTTCGATGCTCATGATGAGAAAAAATATTTCAATTGGCGTAAAAAATCAGGTGACCCTCGAAATGGCTGAAATTTTGGCAAATTCGAATCATTTCCAAGAAATCCGTGTTTTATTGTTTAAATTTGGAGAGTTTTCAATTCAAACACATATAGTATAAAGGAGTGTGTAGTGCCCTTACTACATAGGGGATCCGGCTTGACTGCTCCCTCTTCATGCTCCCATCCGTGCTCCCACTTCATCCTACGGCTGTCTTTTTTTCTTTTGTCTTTCTAATCTAATCATCTCCCCCACTGATTTTAAGGGGATGGGGCCGCGCCTTATTTTGTTCCAATCAAATCAACCCACGTAGACGGGAGCACGGATGGGCACACACGAGGGGAGCAGGCAAGTCTCATCCCTACATAGGACCTGATATGGTCTTCTACTGGTGAGTTTCGTATGCAGATGTCTGCTATTGGCCCAAGTTTGGAATGCTTGTAATTTTTGCAAAAAGAAAAAAACACTATGAATTTATATGTACAAGATATGAGCCTTTCGGCGTAACAACTTTAGAACCGCGGACTAGCTAGGTCGATAGCGATCTAACTACCATGGCGTTACTGTAAGACATGTTGGTTAGTGAGATCTGAGGTTCTTATTACAGCCTCGAAATTTCGTCGAAATTTTAAACCTAGGTTGTGCCTCCTTTCCTGGTCGTCGGTCGTGGTGGTCTTCTTCCCCGATGATCGTGTGTGCCTCATGTTACCGACAATTTCAGTGCTTGCAGAAAATACCTTGCCGAAGACCGCTTGCCAAGTCTTGAGTGGTGATCCTTATGTCGTTTTAGTTTTGTTGTGCCGCTTGTTTGGAGTTGTGTCTTTCTTTAATTTGTTGTTGTATCGGTTTCTTTCTCAATGAATATACATACATACTCCCTCCGTTCGGAATTACTTGTCGCGAAAGTGGATGTATCTAGATGTATTTTAGTTCTAGATACATCCATTTCCGAGAGAAGTAATTTCGAACGGGAGGAAGTACATCTCTACTGCATGGTTGAAAACCAAAAGAATAAAAAATTGACGTGCTTTTATGCATGCATGCATGGGTACTTACGTACGTGTCAGGCGACATCCACGGGCAGTTCTCGGACCTGCTCCGGCTGTTCGACTACGGCGGGCTGCCGCCGACGGCCAACTACCTGTTCCTGGGCGACTACGTGGACCGTGGCAAGCAGAGCATCGAGACCATCTGCCTGCTGCTGGCGTACAAGATCAAGTTCCCGGACAACTTCTTCCTGCTGCTGGGCAACCACGAGTGCGCCTCCATCAACCGCATCTACGGCTTCTACGACGAGTGCAAGCGCCGCTTCAGCGTCCGCCTCTGGAAGCTCTTCACCGACTGCTTCAACTGCCTCCCCGTGGCGGCGCTCATCGACGAGAAGATCCTCTGCATGCACGGCGGCCTCTCCCCGGACCTCGACAGCCTCGACCGGATCGCCGAGATCCAGCGCCCCGTCGACGTGCCCGACCAGGGCCTCCTCTGCGACCTCCTCTGGTCCGACCCCGACCGCGAGAGCCCCGGCTGGGGCGAGAACGACCGCGGCGTCTCCTTCACCTTCGGCGCCGATAAGGTCGCCGAGTTCTTGAACAAGCACGACCTCGACCTCATCTGCCGCGCCCACCAGGTAATTACAAAGAGAGTACCTAGAACTCATCTAGATGAGATATAATTTGATCTCATTCACTTTGAAAACAAGAACAGATACAACCCACGTCAGAACACACACATCTTATAGCATCACATCCAATGGCTACAAAAGGTGAATGAGACCAAATTATATCTCATCTAGATGAGTTCTAGCAAAACTGAATTGCGAACCTCTCCCCTCTCCTCTCCTCTCCATCCTCTGTGCATTGTCATTGACGATTCTTGGTGGCATGGCGATGGAGGAACAGGTTGTGGAGGACGGGTACGAGTTCTTCGCGGACCGGCAGCTGGTCACCATCTTCTCTGCGCCCAACTACTGCGGCGAGTTCAACAACGCCGGCGCGCTGATGAACGTCGACGCCAGCCTGCTCTGCTCCTTCCAGATCCTCAAGCCCTTGAGAGCCAAAGCACAGACGGACTAACAGAGTTTTCATATTGTTAGAGGCTCGATTAGAATCATGGAGGTCTCATAGATTTGCATGCACATATTTCTCTTCAAAGATCCGTGGTTCTTTTGAAAAGATCCATGGTTCTTTTGGATCATTTGCTTGTAATTCTTTATATATGTGTATATAGTTATATAGAAGCATTCACGTGATCACGTCCACTAGCAAAACTAATACAGCCGTCGTGTCGGCCCTATCAGCATAATAACTGTCAATATGGCAATTTTGACCGAATATCTCACAAGCTCCATTTCCTATAGCCACGGATGAATATCACTTGGCCCGCAGCCCCCAGCCTTCACTTCCCTCTCACTGTCGCCACGTCGCTTCCCGCGTGTCCGGACTGGGCGCTGCTCTCGAAGGAGGAGCAGTGGATCATAGACAAGGCGGCGACGAAGGAGGAGAAGGATCGCCTTTACGTGCTGGAGGCAGCGGCCGAGGATCCTGCCCTCGATGAGTGTCCGGATTGGAATTCGAAACCACACGCCATCGAGTTCAATTCACGTGGTGGCTATGAGCTGATTCCGCATCAGCAGGAGACACTATTAGAAAAAGGCATGCTAGTGGCGCACCAATTTTGCCTACTAATGGCGCACTACTAGTACGCCACTAGCATCACGCCATTAGAATAAATTCTAATGACGCACCACTGGTGCGTCATTAGTATCTGGTGTTTTAATGACGCACCACGTAGTGCGCCATTAGTATAGCCCACAGTGCGCCATTAGAATGCCTCCCAGGGGCCATATGTACCCGTGTGCTTTGGCTTACTAATGGCGCACCACCAGTGGGTGATGCGCCATTAGTGTGATTATCACAGTGCGCCATTAGTGTCTTGTGTGGTGCGCCACTAGTATGAATATTAAGGATGATTTTTTTTCTTTTCTGATATTTTCACAGGTTACAAAATATATTATTGAACATAATTTAGACAACACCACACAGCAATAGTAGATTCATCGAATACAATAGAAGATTAGTCTCCGAATACAATTCATCATATTAGTCTCCGAATTCAAAAGACCGAACAAAGATAGAACATTACAAGTCTCGAGACCGCGAGTAGCGAGTTTGTCTTCACATTACAAGTCGATATCGATCATCTAAACTACCATCACATAGAAGAGAGCTGCGGTCATCACGATGAGCATCATCGCGATGAAACTGGTCTTCACCCGGTTCCTCCAACGCTCCCTCCTCTCTCCCGCTAGATAGCGGGCGTATCTAGATTCCGCCTCCGCCCTAGTGGTGTACCCTTTGTAACTGTTACCGCTGAAACGGTGAACCTGTCTCCGACACTCCTCCCAGTCGTCGTAGACTCCGGGAACCTTACCCTTGTACACGGCATACGACGACATCTCTATGCACAAGCCAAACAACAGACAATACATAAGCAATAGATAAGTATGCAACAAAAGGATCGGAAGAAAAAAGCAAGACATTAATAGCACGATTCATGGTCCTACTAATAAATAGCATCGATTACATCTAAGTTGAACGACTGTCCAAACTAAAGAGACATACAAGTTCATTAAAGTTTAATTACAACATGAGCTAATCGATGTTTCAGAACTACAAATAGCATCACTACTTTCGACTCGACTCATGGGACCGGAGCGTGGATGAAGCCGCCGTCTTTCGTGATGGTCATGAAGTCGCGGGCGTTGTCAGCCTGCATTTGAAGTGTTGTGTCTATCTCACTATTGGACGGTTGCTCTCTGAGGTAGAACTGCCCCGAGGTACGAAGGACATCTTGATGGATGATTTCTGCAAACTTCGACTGGATGCAAAAGAATTCTTGTCGGAGGTCCGCGTCCTGGATTGCCACCAAGCTTGCGGCCCAATCTTTGACATTATTTGGTAGCGGAAGGTGATTATGGTCCCGTACGATCGCCCTCATGTGATGGAGGGCGTAGTAGGCATCCTTCTGACCGCCAGGCGGCTGCTTGACGCAGGGGAACATCGTATTGTGGGTGAACACGTGCCTGCCGTACCTACGAACTGGCCTCTTAAAGGTGCCTCCAGATGTGGCGTAGCCGGGAAGAGCATCATCAAGAACTTTCTTGATATTTGTGTAGTCTATCTTGGAGTCACGGTCCGGGTCGAAATACGTGGCCGTGGAATATTTCGGGCTTAAGAGGATGAGTGTGCAATGTGTGTCACTGCACAGAACACGGAATGTTAGAAAAAAACGATCGAAATCTAAGAAATCATATGTTACGGGGCGGTGAGGGGATGACTTACTCGGGAAAGTAAGGCATGAGGAAGTTATCCTTATCTGGGTTTGCCAGAATGACGCCTTCGAGGTGTGAACTCGCAACTTGCCGGTCCCCAGCGCTGCCCAAGATCTTGACACACATGTAGAAGGGGTCGACTATCACGATGTCCGGGGTCTTGTCTTGAATGATCCGCATCTCCATACTCAGCGAAAACAGCCGAACGAAGGTGTAGTGCAGCAGATGAAGATTAAACATAGTAAAGATGTCATCAAACCGCAGGATGATCGTACCCCCGATGGAGCCATCCACAAAGCCCTTGCCCTCTGGCACCTTGGTCACAAAAACCGAGTATGCCACATCATTCTGGGAGAGACGCATCTTCTCCAAAGAAAGAACGCTGTCATGCAGACTCTGCATAGCACCGGTTGCAGCATTGAGCATATTTGTCGGTAGCATCGCCCTACCCGCCACATGCACCCTCCTCAAGATATCCTGAGGTGAAGGTGGCCCGTCCTGAGCACGGATCATACTCGGTGCCAGCTGGCTCGCACCGGCGCCCTTGGCAGTCTTTCGTTTCCGTCCCTTCTTCTTGATCTGCTGTAATGGGACTGAATTCTGCTCACAGACCACCTTCTTGAGCGTGTTGGGGCTGATAATATTTCACACCTCAACTATCCGAGGCTCGGTGAAGGCGGGAGCTAAAGGCGTCTCCTGAGAACTGAATGCCAGACGATGCCTGTTGCAATTGGATTTCTCCGCCGTACCAGCTAGATCGCGGTCGTCTTGGTTGGGTTCTTGAGAAGGAGGCCCGCCGAACTCGTCACCGTACCCATGTTTGGCAAAGTACTTATCGACGTTGGTAAATGTACCTTCATCGTTGTCGTCGTCGTCCAGATCCTGTGCCATATGCATGTCCGGATCCTGTGCCATAGGGATGTCCGACATGTCCGGTAGCGTTGCGGCGTTCTTGCCATGGTGCGGCGCCGACACGACTGGCAGTCTTGTCTGTGGGGTGGTGTCCCCCTCCCCCAAACGAATCTGGCTCTTCGGCCAAAGCAGGGGCCAGCTTAGGCAGGCGCTGAGGGTCATCAGATCTTCTTCGTCGACCCCGGCGGGTCGAATCGGAGGTAATAACTCGTCGCAGCCTGGTAGCACCCGAACCAGTTGAACCCTATACACGGTGGGTGGCATCGGTTTACGGTGGAACACGGGGTTGCCCGGTTGAACGATTTTTCCCTTGGCGACATCGACCAACTCGTCGTTCACGAAGTGCAGGAGAGTGCACGAAATGTCGGCGGCGCCCTGCGAAAACATGTAGGGCGTCAGGGATGCCCAGTCAAAGACAAAAGGAGATGAAGTCCTCGGCCGAGAGGCTTAATTAGTTACCGTGATGATGGCGTCGAGTTCGGCTAATGTCGAGGCACCGCCAACGGATGGCGTGCAACTGACGGAGGGGCCGCTTGCTGGCGAGGTGCCGGCCGGCGTACACCCGGGCGCATTAAGCTCCAATGCCCGTGCCGGTGCCGGAGACACCAATACCGCCGCCGCCGGTGACACCAATGGCGCCGCCGGAGACACCAATGGCGCCGCCTGCGCGTTGTGCGAGTTGCTGTCCGTGAAGCTGGGAATCGGGGGCGGCCCCTGTTGGCCACCCGCAATCCACGTCGTCAGCCCATGAATCAAGGTAGGCATAATGCCGGTGAGCATCGTTCCCAGTTGTTGTTGCACTTGCTCTTGGATAATCTCCAGAATCCGCACCACTTGTGCCTTCAGTTCTTCAACCTCGCGCGACTGGCTTTCCGAGCTGGTCTTTTTCTCCTTTCGCCAACCAGCGGTATAGTATGACAACCATTTTGTGGACAAGCCTTTGCCGGCCACACGACCAGCTGACGACGGCTTACTGAGCTTATCCTTGTTTTTCATTATGTTCAACGCCCTATTTAGAGTGCTGTCCCAAGCAGGGGTGCTCTGAGACGATCCCACGCTACTGCTTTCAGTCTCCTTCGCCAGAACAAGCTCAAGCGCCCTGGTCTTCGGATCCGTGGTAAGCTCCTTTGTTGTCGGGTCCTCCTTGTACCGGGCCCTGACAAAGTTCCTGGTCTGCTTGTCACTTTTGTGTTTCTCGAAGCGGGGCGGTAGGCCTTGCTCGGCATGCTCCACGTCCTCCTTGTCCCATATAGGCTCCGCCACTCTGTAACCGCTGGGACTGAGTTTGTGTTCCCCTAAGTTCAACTCCCGCATTTCTTTCCCCCACTGACTTGATTCGGAGGTTGCACTGCTCTCGCACTTGATCTTGAACTCCTTGTAGTCATCTTCGCTGATCGAAGGATTTTTCGCCTTGATCTTCTCATAACTATCACCTTTCTCAATCATTCTCTTCACCGCGCTTCTCCAAGTAGTCAGGGCCGTGCTCATCCTCATGAGGGCGGCACTGTTCACTTTATTCCCTGAGAGGCGTGTGTTTTCAAATTCAGCGGGGAACTTGTATCGTTCGTGCAGCTTCGTGAAGAGGAGGTTGCGCAAATTCCCTCGGTCCTTATGCCTAAGGTTCTCGGTGTTGATCGAGACGGTGCTCTGGAGAATGCACCCGAGCTGAACCAAGTACCCCTTGACTATATGTTTGGGCTCCATTGGATGCCCGTCGGAGTCCACTTGAGTAAATTCCTCCTTGACGGCGCGGAGCGCGTTCGGGCGCCGGTCCTTCGGTTGCTTCTTCAGTTGGCTGCCATCTGTGCGTGCGCCGCCATCATCAGTGGTGGCATCCTCGGCGGCACCATCAGTGGTGGCATCCTCGGCGGCACCATCAGTGGTGTCATCTCCGACGCCACTAGGGGTTGTGTAGTCAGGATCGGTGTCTTCCGCGGCGTCCTCATAGCGGTGAGGTTGTTTCTCCATCTCCTGGGATAGCTCCCAGAATTGCTTGCCGCCCGAACCGTCGGCCTCATCGTTGTTAGCCATGTTTCGCTCTAAATAGGAAAAACGTTTGGTCAAAAAATTGGTTATTGTCAAGGAACAAGATCATGGTCTCATCATTTAGGGTTTGTCGACACCGAGGCATCCTAAAAGCTAAGCTTTTATCATTTAGGGTTTGTTGATGCCGAGGCACCCTAAAAGCCTAAGAGTACACCATTTAGGTTCTCATCGACACCGAGGCACCCTATAGAAGCCAAGGTTTCATCATTTAGGGTTTGTCGACGCCGAGGCATCCTAAATGCTAAGTTAAGTTTTCATCATTTAGGGTTTATCGATGCCGAGGCACCCTAGGTTGGGCCTAATCACTTGGCACTAATCACGATGGCGGGGCAGTTGATCCTACTTAACTAAGTACTAAGATACCCCGGCCCATGCATTAGTCGCAAGTACCCCATATGTCCTATTTTTAGCAAAGTCATGCTAAAATTCACGGAAAATTTCAGCATGACCTTTGCTGAAAATAGGACATATGGAGTACCCAAATTTGCCGGAACGGAATTTAATCGACATTTTGGCAAACTCAAGGGCCTCTCGGGGTACAGCAACAGCATCACAAGTTGATAAAATTCCCAAGTAGTACAGCAGCAACATCACAAGTAGTACCAATGAACATATAGTCCAGCACATTCTGAATTTCGATAAATGACAGCAAGTTAACTCATGCTGACAGCAACAAACTTATAACAACATAAATGAAATTGCAGTTGTACGATCATAAACTTATAACAACATAAACTCATGCTGACAACAACAAATTGCGATGATCAAGCTATCTGAAAAGAGAGTACTTGTTGATTAACTATCAAGCTATCTAAAAACAGAGTACTTGTTTATTAACTGGCAGGGTAGATAAGAGACTGCAAATTAAATAGCCATATATCCATCTTATGAGCTATGAGCCATGGACCATCCACCCCATGAACTAGGAGTGTCGTGCAGCATAAAAACTGCCAGTGGCCAGAAGAAAAAACAAGCATATCAAAACTATGAGCATCCAAAGCAGCAGGATCACAGTGGCCAATTGCTTAGTTTGGAGTTTGGCACAGGCACCAACTCTAGTTTGAGCTACACACATCACATCAAGAACTGCACCAAAGCAACTGGAGTTTTGCACCACCCAATAACTTCACTGACACCAAGCGACCCACCACCACACCCAGTTCTCTCACACCAGACTAGCTACATCAAGGACATCTAACAATCATCATCTAAAATGACTGTAAAAAACAGTTGTTTCTACTGCCAAATTACCCAGTTTTCTCAAGCAGTCAATTACACCATGATGATACCAAATTCTTGTAGCAGTACCATGAGTTCACAGGATAAAAAAATCATCCACATTCACCAACCCAAACTGGTGGAGATACAGCAAACCAGAACATAGCCTCTTAAATTATTTGTTATAAGGTTGTGATTCCATGATGTTATATAGTGTGTGATATAAAAGGCTTCTTCATCATTCTCTGAACCCTTGGAAGCCTAATCATATGCATACACACAGTTATTATATAGTAGGATTATGACAAGATTAAACAGAGCAATGGAGAGGAAAATCTGACAATAACTTAACTGAAACCAAAGAAAGACCAAGCAAACTATTGCAAGTACAGTACACTAACAACTTCACTAAACACAACTGCATAATTAAACTTAGTAGCAGAGGTTCAATACACTAAATTCGGTAAAGAGCACCAACTGTAGTTAATAGCAAGCTTACACAACAAGCACAACATGTACTTTTAGTACACACATGGATTAATTGACCAAACCCCCAGCAAGTAGGTACTTGCCATGTACTACATATGCAACACAACCAGTTAACATCAGTTAACTAACCACAGTAGCAGATGAACATCTTCAGTAGTAGGAAACTCTAGAATTTGGGAATTCCCAATTTACACAACATAACACCACATGTACCAGAACATCAACTGCATAGAGCAAACACACAGAGGCCAACAACAGCATGAGATGCATAACACAAGGACCAAGAATACATGGCCAATTCATAATAATATACTAACTCTTCAGTTACTATCACAGTTAAATCTTCGTGTAAATTACATCAATTAAATAAAATTGAGCATACGGTAGCATTTTAGTTCCATCTGGACACAACAAAATCATCAGAAAGTGTCACATCACAAAAGTATTGTTGTTACCTTCTTTTTAATTGACCGCGGCGACGGGGGTGGAGTCCCGCGAGGGTCGGGGCGGCGGCGTCGGGGCAGCGCAAGACCACAGCGGCAGCGGCGGCGCCGACGGCGTGCAGGCGCGGCGGACGGAGGGGGCGGAGCAAGGGGGCGGCGGCGAACGGTTGGGGTCGAGTGGGGGATCTGGCAAGGAAGGGAGGGAGGCCATAGTGCGAGGGGAATAGGTGGAGTGGGGGAGGGTTCTAATGGCGCACCTCCCCTAGTGCGCCATAAGTACGACGATTCTAATGGCGCACCTCCCCCTGGTGTGCCATTAGAATTTTGTTTTAATTACTAGCCCAACTGGTCAGGTTATATTCCACCTAACCCTATCTCCATCAGAACACGCCCACTAGCCCGATTGGTCAGCATGCAGCACACACACTAGGAGGTCCTGGGTTCAATTCCCAGGCTCCCCAATTTTTGTTTTTATGCATTTAAAATGCTGTTTGATATTTATTTGTGTTTAAATATGTTCGGACTTGTTTAAATCATAACAGTAATTTTTTTATAAAAACAGTAATAATTTTTTTAAAAATATCATCAAATTTGTTATTTGAAAATATTTATGAATATGAAAAAATATCATCAAATTTATTATTTGAAAATATCATCAAATTTGTTATTTGAAAATATAATCAATTTTTTTTTTGCAATTTTAGTTGCATTCATTTGTGACGGTGGAGCGGGCCGGGGAGGGTGCGGGGGAGAGGGTGCGGGGGGTCGTCGGCG